>NC_134490.1:38648301-38748301 GCF_040206685.1 Ascaphus truei
TTAAAAAAAAAAATTTTTTTTTTGCACACTGCACACACTGCACACACTGCACACACTCACTGCACACACACTGCTCATTGCTCACACTGCCACACTGCACACACACTGCACACTGCACACACACTGCACATTGCTCACACTGCACACACTGACACACTCCACACACACTGCACACACACTGCACACTGCACACACACTGCTCATTGCTCACACTGCACACACTGACACACTGCACACACACTGCACACTGCACACACACTGCTCATTGCTCACACTGCACACACTGACACACTGCACACACACTGCACACTGCACACACACTGCTCATTGCTCACACGGCACACACTGACACACTGCACACACACTGCACACTGCACACACTGCACACACTGCACACTGCACACACACTGCTCATTGCTCACACGGCACACACTGACACACTGCACACACACTGCACACTGCACACACTGACACACTGCACACACACTGCACACTGCACACACACTGCTCATTGCTCACACTGCACACACTGACACACTGACACACTGCACACACACTGCACACTGCACACACACTGCTCATTGCTCACACGGCACACACTGACACACTGCACACACACTGCACACTGCACACACTTACACACACTCACAGACACTCACACACACTCTCATACATTCAGACACTTACACACACTTAGACACTCACAGACAATCACACACACTTACACACACTCACAGACTGCACACACACTGTACACTGCACACACACTCCTCATTGCTCACACTGCACACACTGCACACACACTGCACACACACTGCTTATTGCTCACACTGCACACACTGACACACTGCACACACACTGCACACACTTACACACACTCACAGACACTCACACACACTCACACACACTCACAGACACTTACACACACTTACACACACACTCAGACACTTACACACACTTACACACACTTAGACACTCACAGACACTCACACACACTTACACACACTTACACACACTCACAGACACTTACACACACTTACACACACTCACAGACACTTACACACACTCACAGACACTTACACACACTCACACCCACATACACACACTTTCTCTCCCATATATACATACACACACACACTCTCTCACTCTACACAGACGGGGGGTGGGGTCGGAGCAGAGGAAAGGCCGCGACCAGCACCACCACCCGCTCCCCCCCTCCTCCCGCGCAGGCAGCGGGAGCGCCAGGGACAGCGGTGGGGAGAAGAAACCCCCCGCTACCACCTCCATGCAGGCAGCGGGAGCACCGGGCACGTGGAGGGATCAGAGGTAAGCGGGGACCGGAGGGACATCCCCGCTCCCATCTCCTTCCCCGCGGGCTGTCCTGCGGTGACAGGGGGAAGCGGGGAGCGGAGGGACATGCCCGCTCCCATCTCCTGCCCCGCGGCCTGTCACGCGGTGACAGGGGGAAGCGGGGACCGGAGGGACATCCCCGCTCCCATCTCCTGCCCCGCGGGCTGTCCCGCGGTGACAGGGGGAAGCGGGGAGCGGAGGGACATGCCCGCTCCCATCTCCTGTCCCGCGGGATGAATCTGCATTAAAGCGGCGGCCATTTTTTTCCCCCGCGACCCCGTTAGTAACGCGGTGGTCTCGGGGTGGACCCCGAGACCCGCGTTATAACGGGGTTTAGCTGTATATGTATATATATCTATATATATATATAGACATATGGAGACCAGGGGATCCTGATAGCCAAAAAGAGACAGCACACTGCAGGTATGGTATCAAAAAAGTGTATTCAGTAACACAAGGCCGCCAACGTTTCGGTCCTCCCAACGGGACCTTCCTCAGGGCACTTTTTTGATACCATACCTGCAGTGTGCTGTCTCTTTTTGGCTATCAGGATCCCCTGGTCTCCATATGTCTACATACTCTCTATGGGACAAGCATCTGCCTCCTGCAACAAAACCGTGAGTGCTAATCTCCATACCTGACTATATATATATATATATATATATATATATATAGATATATATAGATGTAGAGGTATCAGTATCGTGTTAGCCAAGCTTTAATAATCAAAAATGAATAGACGATACCGTTCTGTGGCTAACGAAATGCTTTTATTCTTGCGAGCTTTCGAGATACACTGATCTCTTCTTCCGGCGATGTTACATCGCCGGAAGAAGAGATCAGTGTATCTCGAAAGCTCGCAAGAATAAAAGCATTTAGTTAGCCACAGAACGGTATAGTCGATTCATTTTTGATTTTATATATATATATATATATAAAGCAGAAAATAGCCGTGTTAGTCCAGTTGCGATATATATATATATATATATATATACCCTTTTATTTTGTTTTTCATGCCAGAAGAACAGGAGTGTGACAAACCGCTCTGTAACTCAGGCCGGATCACTGCAGCGTTGGGATCGATGCTGCATATTGTTTATTTTTGTAACTAGTCAAGAGCCTCCAAGTAGCGCACAACTACAGCGGTATCATCGGGGACTGTCCTGGTGCAATCCCGCCTATGTCCCATGTTTTTCTTTACAGCATTGGAATGGGGGAGCCCTCCAGAGTTGGACAGTGCTATTTTCAGCTCTTGGGACGTGTTCCCGTACCCGCCCCGATGTTCCCGTGCCCGCCCCGGCGTTCCTGTGCCCGCCCCGGCGTTCCTGTGCTCGCAAGACCCGCGGCCATTTAATTTCCCCTGATGGGAGCAGAAACATCAGCAACTGAAATGGTAAGTGTCTTAGGTTCCGCTGCTAAAAATAACACGGTTCTGCTCCGGAGGGACTTTCCTGTCCGAATTCTGTAACAAACCCCCCCTTATGAACCCCCCCACCCAACCTTTCAGCAAATTAGATAACCTTGACTTAACCTCTTCAGTGCCCGAAGGGTTTGCAATGCATTCACAAGCTTCTGGTGCTGAAGAGGTTAACTCACTTTATTAGATTGCAAGCTCTTGAGGCCAAGAGGAGAAGGCTTGTTTGCTTAGCACCTCCTCTAATGAGCTGCTCTCCACAAGTAATTAGGCAGCGTCTGCGGGCTCTGTAATGTGATGTATGTATGCCTTTACCTAATCATTTATTAGGCGTGCTGACGCTTTGTCAATATTAATTCATTTATTTAAACAAGTGCGCCTCCGTAATGAAGATATTTTCTGTTAACGCTTTGGATGCTGGAGAGGGGGTGGGGGGCAGCGGCGGCGAGGGTTAAAGGGGCTTCTCTTCACCGGCACTCCTGATTCAGCATTGATCAGGAGGAAGCAGCGTTGAGCAGGACTACACACCCATCTGAGAGTAAAGGGGCATATGGGGCAATAGGAGGAGTTATACGGCGGGGTTATATGGGGCAATAGGAGGAGTTATAGGGAGCGGTTATATGGGGCAATAGGAGGAGTTATAGGCAGCGGGTATATGGGGCAATAGGAGGAGTTATAGGGAGTGGGTATATGGGGCAATAGGAGGAGTTATAGGGAGCAACTAAATGGAGCAATAGGAGGAGTTATAGGGAGCGGTTATATGGAGCAATAGGAGAAGATATAAGGAGCGGTTATATGGGGCAACAGGAGGAGTTATAGGAACGGTTATATGTAGCAATAGGAGTTATAGGAAAGGTTATATGTAGCAATAGGAGTTATAGGAAAGGTTATATGTAGCAATAGGAGTTATAGGAAAGGTTATATGTAGCAATAGGAGTTATAGGAAAGGTTATATGTAGCAATAGGAGTTATAGGAAAGGTTATATGTAGCAATAGGAGGAGTTATCGGAACGGTTATATGGAGCAATAGGAGGAATTATAGGAAAGGTTATATGTAGCAATAGGAGGAGTTATAGGAAATGTAATATGGAGCAATAGGAGGAATTATAGGAAAGGTTATATGTAGCAAGAAAAAAAGTTGTAAGCAGCGGTTATATGGAGCAATAAAATACATTATAGGGAACAGTTACATGGAGGAATAGGAGTATACAAGGGAGGGGTTATATTATGGAGCAATAAAATGTGTTATAGGGACCAATTATATGGAGGAATAGCAGGATACAAAGGAGGGGTAAGCGGTATACATATTATAATGAGATGTAACATGTTTTTGCCAGTAGATGTAACATTCTCTCCCTTTCATCCTGCAGCTGAATCCCATGTTAGAAGCTTGTTAATATACTAGCCTCAGTGGAGATTTTTGATGCTTGTTAAAGGGGAAGGGAAAAAAAAGAATTCTATTATATCAAACAAACAACGCAGGGGGGAAAACATAAGGTAGAAACTTGCATGAAGTAAGATGAGGTTTTGTTGGAGCTGATTAATATATCATTGAAAACTGTCCGAACGGTCGCTTCGCACTATATTGAATGACCCCTTTTGTCTTCACAGGTCCCTGAATGCTGATTACAGATAGTGCTGGAGGAGCAGGGAGGCAGAGGTACAAACAGTGGGATATTAATGGGCTGCCGGCCTCTCTGGCAGTGAACGGGTTAAGGCTGCATTATCATTGTCTTCCGGGAAGTTTTCCTAACAATGCAGTGTGTGCAGAATCTGGAGAGGTTTTAATGCTCCTGCAGTGTGTGTGTAAGCAAAGCTCTGTGTTTAAGCTGTAATTGATGTAAGTAACGAGTATATGAGTTTATAAACTGTCCCTTGGAGATCATAAAGCATCAAACTGGGTCTGCAGGCTCTCTCCTAAGGAATAGCAGGCCTGCTTTACCAGTCTCTTATTGCTGACGTGGAGGTTACTTATTACAGCCGGCTAAACACATTATATGTGGAGTTATGAGATGGCAGGAAGTCTGTCTGTGCTGTGTCTATATCCCTCCTTATACAGAGACAGCAAGACACATACCTTTCACCCCTCATTATACAACGACATCAGGACACATACATCTCACCCCTCCTTATAAAGTGACATTAGGACACATACATGACCTATCACCTCCTCTTAATACACAGACATCAAGGACATGTACCTCTCACCCCCCCCCCCCCCCCCCACTGCTTGTATACAGACAGGAACACATATCTCTCGCCTCTTCTAAAGCAGACACTACTAATACACAGACATCAGGGACTCCTACCTCACACTCCGAATAAACAGACATCAGGGACAATTACCCCTTCTAATACATATGTAATGGTGTTTCCCCACCCTCTGAGAGATCTGGCCATTACTACGTATGTGGTGCATGATACCTGCTGGAACAGGAGGGCTGAGTCGTCCACCGATGGTAGTGGGGACACAGGATTAGGCTTCTGGGGTTCATATCCTACATATCTTTAGCAGTGCAGCGCCTCCATCTGCTGTAGGCTCCTGGGAACTGAAGATGATCTCCCACAGTAGAACCGATTACCTCTCCCCCCAGTAAGATCACACACCAGGTCGGAGGTATAATAACAGGAAAGGTTTATTGTCTCACTCTGTATAGCAAAGTAACAAGGTAGAGTTCTGCCCGATGCAGTCTCTCAGCAATCACTGAAGGATGGTCCCTGGACCTTCACTGCAGGCCAAGGGCACCCACAGCAGTCCCAGCTCTTCCCTGCCCCTCTAGCAGAGGTATGGTACACACTCACTCTCCCCCAGAGGGAAGAGGACCACAGAAGGCCCAATAGTCAGGCTCTTGGCTGTGTGACCTGCCTTGCTCAAGACAGTAGAGGCACTGCTAAATTTGGAGCGGCACCGCCCTTAAGTACAGCCAGGAGGAGGGCACCAGGTCTGTCCCATGATTGAACATGCTCAGGCCTGATGTCACATCCTACCACTGTCACTCAAGTGCAGCACCAAGGAGGGGGAAACCCCCATGCTGACTACTGGCAGGCCTACTCTTACCAGGGCTTACTGCCAGAAGGGCTGATTAGTAGGCATAGATGGCATGGCTAGACAGAGACATCAGAAACACATCTCCCCCTCCTTATACAGAGACATCAGGACACATATCTCTCACCCCTCTTATACAGAGACATCAAGACACATATGTCTCACCCCTCATACAGAAACATTAGGACGCATACCTCTCAATACATAAACATCAAGGACATCTACCTCTCGCCCCCTCCTTGTTTGTAGACAGAGACACATATCTGTCACCTCTTCTAATACAGACACATTTTGGACACCTACCTCTCACCCCTCCTAATACACAGACATCGGGACACATATCGCTCACCCCTCCTAATACACAGAAATCGGGGACACATACATCTCTGTGTTAATACCTAGCACCCATAGTTCTTCCCTTACAGACAGTGAAGGATCGGGGTCTGGCAGTGAGGGTGCAGCGGTGTAAAGTTCCCCTTCTCTCCAGCACACACTTAATTAGTGTTGTTCAGACAAACACAAATGGATTCTGTGTTGGGAGAATCGTATAGGATTTTTTCCCTGATCAATAGGCGGCCCGAGCTTCAGATACTCGGCTAGAAACCCAGCTCTGTTCTTTGGTCATCCATAATGTCACCAAGTCACTCTCACGTCTGCCTTTGCTGTGGTGTCTCACCCATTTGCTTAACCCCTTTGCTGCCAGGGGGTCCGCAGCACACTGTGCAGCAAGGGGTTAAAATGTATGACAGCAAGAAATGTAAAACTCTTTGGTTTATAACCAAGTCACTCTGAAAACCTCTTTCTTATGTCCCGTTCATTCTAGGAATCTGAAGCTTTCCTGTTCTGATAAACACATTGTTTGGACTTGACCCAGAGTCCCTCCCTGAGATAAGGCCTCAATATCAAAAGGACTTGAGTATTATCTTAGATTAGGAGAAGCACATTACAAATGAAGGTCCTACACAACCAACTGCTGAGGGTATTACATGCAGTTTTAGAATACATTGCTAAATGGGACTGCACCGTTATAGACTCCCTTCTGCGTGTGTGTGTGTGCATGCTAAGTCCTACTTATTTAAGATACATATATCCACCACTTCCTCCCTCCCTTCTCAAATCCCCATTTCCCTTTTGCTTCTCATATACCCCTCTCCCTCCTTTCTCTACCACAGATCTCCCTTCTTAGCTTTCTCCATCATATTTTCCCTTCTCTCTCTTCCCCTTCTACCTCCTTTGCCATTATACCACAATCTCTTAATTCTCTCATATCCCACCTTGCAGTACAGTAATACAACAAAAGACAAAAATACCCAATGCTACATCCAATGTGACAAAATATATACCGGTAGTTAACTACCTCAATGTCAGTATTCTCATGAGAATACTGACATTGAGGTAGTTAACTACTGTATATATTTTGTCACATTGGATGTAGCATTGGGTATATTTGTCATTTGTTGTATACATTTATACATTTCGCCACGTTCAGTAGCACGCCTTTTGATTATATATATATATATATATATATATATATATATATATATATATATATATATACACAGAGAAAATATATATATGTGTGTGTGTATATATATATATGATGTGGTGGGTTCTGGGGTTAGAGCTTGCTGGAATTGTGTGTTTCTTATACAGTATGTCTTCTCTACTTCCTCTCTTACCCCCACTTTCCCTATCATATCCCACTCTTTCTCCGCCTTAGTCTCCCCATCTCTCCTCGCTTTTTCTTTTCCCTCTCTCCCTCCTATCTTCTGGGGTGCTTATGTTAGGGTCCAGTAGTTTTTCCTAAAGTATAATCCTGCACCCCTTGTCCCAGGTAATAGGCCCCGTGCATAACCCTAGCACCGAACTGACATGGAGTGAAGCAGAGAATATTTGCAAAGAATCGCTGCAGATCTCAAGACCTCGTGATGAGCTGAATGGATCAATCTTTTAATATCCTACCAGTCAATTCCTGCTTTTAGGACCAGAAGCAGCCACTGCTATCAAAGCTGTGCCTCAGGGGCCAAAAAATAGATTGTAAGCTCCACGGGACAGGGACCTCAGCCTGCAAAATGTCTCTGTAAAGCGCTACGTAAACTAGCAGCGCTATACAAGAACATGCTATTATTATTATTATATGTATAGTATGTAGGTGTCAAAACAGAATTAGGTGAGCTGAGACTCGGGTGACCATACGTCCCTGTTTAGCTGGGACAGTCCCAGATTTTCATCAAAAATCCCGGTGTCCCGACAAGTTTCTCAAAATTATTGAAATGTCCAGGTTTTTAGCTTTCGCTTGTTTGATTAACTTAAAACCATAAAAATAGACACTGCATGTTTTTATGTGATCGTTATATCAAAGAGTAAACATTCAAAATGTATTTGTAAACTCTAAATACAGACAGCTATATGTAATACAGTAATGCGCTGTGCTGTGAGTGGTGCGAGCCAGTGCGTTGTGTTGTGAGTGGTGCGAGTCTGCGGGCTGTGCTGTGAGTGGTGTGAGTGGAGCGAGTCTGCGTGCTGTGCTGTGACTGGTGCGAGCCTGCGTGCTGTGCTGTGAGTGGAGCGAGCATGCACGCTGTGCTGTGAGTGGTGCGAGCCTGCGTGCTGTGAGTGGAGCAAGCATGCCCGCTGTGCTGTGAGTGGTGCGAGCCTGCGTGCTGTGAGTGGAGCGAGCATGCACGCTGTGCTGTGAGTGGTGCGAGCCTGCGTGCTGTGCTGTGAGTGGTGCGAGCCTGCGTGCTGTGCTGTGAGTGGAGCGAGCATGCACGCTGTGCTGTGAGTGGTGCGAGCCTGCGGGCTGTGCTGTGAGTGGTGCGAGCCTGCGTGCTGTGCTGTGAGTGGTGCGAGCCTGCGTGCTGTGCTGTGAGTGGAGCGAGCATGCACGCTGTGCTGTGAGTGGTGCGAGCCTGCGGGCTGTGCTGTGAGTGGTGTGAGCCTGCGGGCTGTGCTGTGAGTGGTGTGAGCCTGCGGGCTGTGCTGTGAGTGGTGCGAGCCTGCGGGCTGTGCTGTGAGTGGTGTGAGCCTGCGGGCTGTGCTGTGAGTGGAGCGAGCCTGCACGCTGTGCTGTGAGTGGTGTGAGCCTGCGAGCTATGCTGTGAGTGGTGTGAGCCTGCAGGCTGTGCTGTGAGTGGAGCGAGCATGCATGCTGTGCTGTGAGTGGTGTGAGCCTGCGGGTTGTGCTGTGAGTGGTGTGAGCCTGCGGGCTGTGCGGTGAGTGGTGTGAGCCTGCGGGCTGTGCGGTGAGTGGTGTGAGCCTGCGGGCTGTGCGGTGAGTGGTGTGAGCCTGCGGGCTGTGCTGTGAGTGGAGCGAGCATGCACACTGTGCTGTGAGTGGTGTGAGCCTGCACGCTGTGCTGTGAGTGGTGTGAGCCTGCACGCTGTGCTGTGAGTGGTGTGAGCCTGCGGGTGGTGCTGTGAGTGGTGTGAGCCTGCGGGCTGTGCGGTGAGTGGTGTGAGCCTGCGGGTTGTGCTGTGAGTGGTGTGAGCCTGCGGGCTGTGCTGTGAGTGGTGTGAGCCTGCGGGCTGTGCGGTGAGTGGTGTGAGTCTGCGGGCTGTGCTGTGAGTGGTGTGAGCCTGCGGGCTTTGCTGTGAGTGGTGTGAGCCTGCGGGCTGTGCTGTGAGTGGTGTGAGCCTGCGGGCTCTTTGGTCCAGGTCATCCATCTTTTGTCATCTCCTTGTATCCATCCAGTGCCTTATCCTCTCCTGTGCAGTCTCAATCTCCTATTTCCGTCACTAGGATCGCATTTTACTCTCCTAATCTTTAATGCCTTTTAAACTGTGATTCCCTTAGTCAAAGGGAACGCATTTATTTCTATCTAAGCAGAACTGTGGCACCGTTCACCCCTGGGATATCTGTTTGAGCAAGCCACGGTAGCCAAACTTTTTGGAATTTAGCACCAGTGTCATGAGCTAAACTGGTTAATTTTTCCATCTGGCAGACAAACCAAATTCTATTTCGAATTGTAGTAATTGATGGAATTTCATTTTGCTTCCATAATGCCGCAATCTCGCATCTGTTGCTGTTGTAAAATGAGCAACTAATACATTTTGGACCCTGGCTAATCCTTGTGCTGGTCTGATCAGCAGGAAGAGCCACAGGTCCATGGGAATGGGGATGTCCAAGATCCTCTGTAGCCAATCTCCAATATGCTCCCAAAGGTGCACACCTCGAGGGCAAGACCACAGCATATGTAGCAGATCCACTCTTTCTCCACATTGTTTAGGGCACAATGGGGAGTAACCCGGAAAACATTTTGATAATTTTAGTGGGGTGTAGTACCATCTCATTACCACCTTATATGCGTTCTCCTTTAACGTCGTGCAAATCAAACTCTTTGCCACCTCATCCTATTCTTCCTCGTCTAATACCTCTCCCAAGTCTGACTCCCATTGGGACATATACTGTAGCTTTCAGGAATACTCTGAGCCCGAACTGGTCACTTCTTTGTACATTTGAGAGGTTAGTCCCCTAGTGTCTGTTTTCATAATTCAGTGATTTTCGAAATTTGTTTATGCGGAACAGGGCAGAAATTTGTTGTAGAATGCCCGAATCTGGAGGTATCCAAAAAATTCTGAATTGGGGATTGTGGCAGGACGGCCTATAGCTGAGGTCAGGGAACAGTCCACACGTATAGTTTCAGGATAAATAAAAACGTTCAGTGGCTTTATTTCTCCCCAGTAACATAACATGCGGGTACACTGTCCCTATAACAAAATAAATCCTGCTCCACTTTGGGAGAAAAACTGACTAATAACACAGCAGACCTATCTAGCAGGCTGGCTGGCTAAACCAGAACCAAACCGTAAGGGTACTTTAAGCAGTCAGTAAACAAATGAATAATCCTTACTTTAGTTGAAGTAGTCTTTGGTGAAATCCCTCTGGCTAAGGGCTCACGCAGCAGTGTGCTTCTCTCTCTCTCTCTCTGGCAGCTACTGCCAGTCACATGATCCTTATCTACCTTGCTGGCTCTCAGGTGTCAGCTAAAGAGTTCTGATTTCCTAACCTCCACCTGAGTTAACCCTTATGAGTGCTGGATGAAGCACTCAGACATATGTCTCCCAGGCGTAACTGATAGGAGTTGACTTCACTCTGTCACATACCTCCCCTGTTTGTGTGTGGCTAGTGTCCCACACGGCTGAAGCCCGACCCTCCACTTCTTCCCTTGACAAAAAATCAGCATTTCCATGGTCCTTTCCAGGTCTATGCTGAATATCAAAAGAGAAGGGTTGGAGGGCAATATACCACCTGGTCAACCTTGGATTTGTGTCCTTCATGGTGTTTAACCACTTCAAGGGCGCATGGTCAGTGACAAGGGTGAAGTGTACTCCTGCGACATAATGTCTCAAGGCCTCAATTGCCCATTTTACAGCGAGGCACTCCTTCTCAATAACGGAATACCTCACTTCCCTTGGGAACAGCTTCCGGCTGATGAACAGTATGGGGTGTTCAACACCATCAAATTGAATGGGCTCTTTAAAATCTGGGCTCCGAAGAGCGGGGCCCTCTGACAGGCACTTTTTTAGCATGTCATAGGCGTTTTGGCACTCCCAAGACCATTTAACTTGGGTCGCGGCACTCTTTTTTGTCAGATCTGTTAGGGGTGCAGATATTTCTGAAAAATTGGGGATAAACCGCCGGTAATACCCTGCTAACCCCAAAAGGGAGCGGACCTGTGTCTTTGTCTGTGGGGTGGGGACTTCCTTTATGGCGGCCACCTTGCTAGCTATTGGCCTTACTATCCCTCCCCCAACGGCATAGCCCAAGTACTTTGTAGTGGATTTACCCAGGGCACATTTTTTTGGATTTGCAGTGAGCCCTGCTTCTCTTAAGGATGTTAGGACTGCCCTTAACCTTTTTATATGAGACTGCCAGTGTCTGCTATAGATGACAATGTCATCCAAGTAGGCCACGGCATATGCCCTATGGGGTCGTAGTACCTTGTCCATTAACCTTTGGAACGTGGCTGGAGCCCCATGTAACCCAAATGGCATGGTGACGAATTGGTATAAACCGAGAGGGGTGGCGAAGGCAGTTTTGCATTTGGATTCTTCCGCTAGAGGTATCTGCCAATATCCTTTCGTGAGATCTAGGGTGGAGATATACTCTGCTTTACCAAGCGAATAAAGCAATTCATCCACCCTAGGCATTGGATATGCATCAAATCTGGATACAGCATTTACCTTTCGCAGATCCACGCAAAACCTGACCTTCCCATCTGGTTTAGGGACCAACACGATAGGGCTACACCATTCGCTGTGGGACTCCTCGATCACGCCCAATTCCAACATGTCTATTATCTCCTTCTCTACCAGGTCTTTTTGGCCCTCTGGCAATCTATAGGGACGGGACCGTACTTTTACGCCAGGTTCTGTCTCAATCCTATGGGACACTAAATCAGTCTGCCCTGGCAACTCAGAAAAAACATCTGGGAACTGGTCACATACATCAAGTAGGTCTGACCTTTGTTCCGTTGTTAACTGCTCTCCCATGGGAACCTGATGGTCAGTGTACGTACTACCCTTTGGAAGCTTTGGACCCAAATCCGTCTCTCCTTCCCGAGGGTGAATGAACAGCGATCTCATCGTTTTCCAGGGTTTCAGGAGGTTCACGTGGTAGATTTGTTTACCCTTCCTGGACCCTGGTTGAGAGATCTCATAGTTCACCTCCCCGGTGCGACGGAGAACTTGGAAAGGACCCTGCCACTTCGCAAGGAGTTTACTCTCTGATGTCGGTAGTAGTAGCATCACTTGGTCCCCAGGTTGGAAGACCCTCAAGCGAGCATTTTGGTTGTACTGCCTCTCTTGACGTTCTTGAGCAGATTTGAGGTTTTCCTTCGCAAACCGACCTATCATGTCTAGGCGGTTTCTAAGGTCTATGACATACTGAAGGGCATTCTTGGAGGGGGAGGGCTCCTCCTCCCAGGATTTCTTCAGTAGGTCGAGAATACCCCGAGGTTGGCGTCCATATAGTAGCTCAAACGGGGAGAAGCCTGTGGATGATTGGGGAACTTCTCGTACCGCAAACAACAGGAAAGGGAGAAGTTCATCCCAAGCTCGCTTTTCAGTGTCCACAAACTTCCTAAGCATAGTTTTTAAAGTACGGTTAAACCTCTCTACCAATCCATCAGTCTGAGGATGGTAGACCGAGGTCCGGACGGATTTTACCTCCAATCACTTCAGGACATCCTGCATTAACTTTGCCATGAAATTTGTTCCCTGGTCAGTTAACATTACTTGGGGAAGTCCTACCCTAGAAAACAGTTCTAACAGCCTGTGAGCAACCTGTTTAGCAGTGGCTGATCTCAGAGGGAAGGCCTCAGGATACCTGGTGGCATAATCAACAACAACGAGTATACATTTATGTCCCTTCGCAGAGGGTTCTAAAGGTCCGACCAGATCTACCCCAATTCTCTCGAATGGGACGGCTACCAAGGGCAGAGGAACCAAAGGAGCCGGCTTCTGTCCTTTTTGGCTAGTTAACTGGCATTCAGGACATGTCTCACATAGTTTCATGATGTCACCATGTATGCCTGGCCAGTAAAACCGGGACGAGATGCGGTCCATGGTCTTATCTCTGCCCAAATGACCACCCCATGGGAGAGTATGGGCTAGGGTAAACACTGTTTTAATCAACCCTTTAGGGACTAGCATCTGTCGAATGACCTCCCCTGTTTGTGTAACCTTATTCACACGATATAGTATGTCATTCAACAGTTCAAAATGTGGAAACACTTTTACACCTTGTTCATCTATTATCTTGTTGTTGACCTGTACCACCTTCTCATATTGTCTAGCCAGAGCTGGGTCCTCCCTCTGCCTCTGACAGAAGTCAGGAAGATCCAGGTCTGGCAACACTCCCGTATCTATCTGTTCAACACCCTGGTCATCCCCAGCCATGACCTGCAGTCCTTTGGGCTGACTAATGTTACCAAAAGTCCCAGCCTTTCTTAACCAGTCCTCTTTTTCCGCACGTCTCTGTTTACGTGTCTTTGGGACATGGTATCTATGGGGGAAAATCTCTGGGGAAAAATGGAACACGTCTCCGGGCTTCTCCGGTACCAGAGAAGTAGGCTCCGTAGGAGTAGGGGCCAACAATGTTTCGAGGTAGGGCCAGTCTCGGCCAAGTAGAACAGGAGCAGGTAGCCAGGGAGCAACTCCCACTAGTAGGCTAGCCTCTTGATCCTGGATACGCAGTGTAACGTTCGCCATCGGTTATCTCTTTGTATCCCCATGGATACACTCGATATTCCAAGGAGAGTCATAAGATAGTCTATTGCCTGGAATTAGGCCCTCTAGTATCAGGGTTTTTCCAGAGCCCGAGTCCAGCATGGCGTTTACTTTTGTCCCCTCCAGAGATGCTGGGACTAACTACGGATTGTGGTCCCCTCGGAGACAAGCTGTGGCAGTGGTTCTGCCATATGAACAGTCCATCTCCTCATCTCCTGAGTCCGCAAACTCGGTTGTCCGCGGAAGCTCTCGACGGGGCTCGGTGTTTGGACCTCTCCGCTGTTGGATGGGGTCCTCCCTTCTGGTTGGTGGGGTTATCCTCTCCACCGGGTGGGTGACAGGAGTTCAGGTTCTCGGGGAATACTGTGGGTGGCGGCCTCCCTTGAGTGATCCAGTAGCCTCGGACCCAGGATGGGCGTCTCTGCGGGAGTTTGTACCAGGAACCCTCCGAGATGGGAAAGGGTCTTCCGATCGGGTTGACTAGATCTCCCGAGCTGGCGGGTTGTAGACCCCTCGATTGTCTGCTCTCCTGCCTCTAGTATCACCGGAAGCAACTGGTGTTTGCACCGGCCGTTCCCAGCTATCCTGTTGGGTGTCGTCGCCCACGAAGTTTTCCACCAAGCGGACCGCTGAATCCAGGGAAAATGCAGCGTGTCTTTTTACCCAGGAGCGGGAGGAGGGGGCAGTATCTGTATGAACTGCTCGAGCACAAACTGTTGAAGGATCTCTGCCTTGTCATGTTTTCCCGGTTGTATCCACCTGGTACATAAGTCTACTAAGCGGTGGGCTACGACCCGGGGTCTGTCTCGGTTTGTATATTTGACTGTCCGGAACCGCTGTCTGTAGGTCTCAGGCGTGAGGCCTAGGCGATCCAGAATAGCAGCCTCTAGTTTCTGATAGTCCATGGCCTCGTCCGCTGGAAGAGCCTGGTAGGCTGCCTGAGCTTCCCCTATGAGGAGTGGAGCCAGAGTCGTTACCCAGCGATCAACTGTCCAGCCGTGGGCCGTGGCTACCCTTTCAAAAGTGAGGAGAAATGCCTCTGGGTCTTCGTTTGGCTTCATTTTAGGCAGCATCACCGGTGAGTTATTTGGAATCCCTGGTCTGCCTGGGGTTGGGCCTTCGACCAGCAGTTGGAGTAGCTTTTCCTCTCGCCAGGCCTGTTGCTCATGTTACTGGGCTGGTCGCTCAGCTTGCTGGGCTTGTCGCTTATCTTGCTGGGCTTGTCGCTCTGCTTGTTTCTCTGCTAGCTGGAGCTGTTGCTCAAGGAACTGAGAAAAAAATTTCTCCATTTTTTCCATTTTTTTTTTGTGTGGCCCTTCAGATACAGGGGCCATCCGACATCCCACTTCTGACACCACCTGTGGCAGGACGGCCTGTAGCCGACGTCAGGGAACAGTCCACACGTATAGTTTCAGGATAAATAAAAACGTTCAGTGGCTTTATTTCTCCACAGTAACATAACATGCGGGTACACTGTCCCTTTAACAAAATAAATCCTGCTCCACTTTTGGAGAAAAACTGACTAATAACACAGCAGACCTATCTAGCAGGCTGGCTGGCTAAACCAGAACCAAACCATAAGGGTACTTTAAGCAGTCAGTAAACAAATGAATAATCCTTACTTTAGTTGAAGTAGTCTTTGGTGAAATCCCTCTGGCTAAGAGCTCACGCAGCAGTGTGCTTCTCTCTCTCTCTCTCTCTCTCTCTGGCAACTACTGCCAGTCACATGATCCTTATCTACCTTGCTGGCTCTCAGGTGTCAGCTAAAGAGTTCTGATTTCCTAACCTCCACCTGAGTTAACCCTTATTAGTGCTGGATGAAGCACTCAGACATATGTCTCCCAGGCGTAACTGATAGGAGTTGACTTCACTCTGTCACAGGGATGTCTTTGTCTGAATTAATTTGTTCAACTATTTTAATATTGATTCTACCCTCCAGATCTTTGAGTCTTAAAAACCCTTTTTGTTTCCAAATTGAAAAATCCTTCCTATGCAGACCCGGAGCAAAGTCAGGGTTGTCAAATAAGGGGGCCATTAAGGAGTGTTTGGTAGTCAGTGAGTACCCTAATTTAGAAGCCTCCCAAACTGCTAATGAGTTGGTCATCGAGGAGAGCGGCTCTCGGATGGATTCATGGGCCCTTTTGAGTAGCCAAATTAGGTCATGAAGTTCCAGAGGGGCACACATATCCCTCTCCACTGCCACCCCACGTTTAAGTGCAGGGTCGCCATGCTAATATCAAGTAAGGTACCGCTAGTCCCCCTGCTAATGTTGGTCTCTGTAGGATCTTCCTCTTCACTCTTGGTCTTTTATAATTCCAAATGAACTTTATTATTGGGGATTGCATTGAAAGTTTATCTTTCCCCACCATCGGTACTGGAAGAGTTTGAAATAGGTACAGCATGCGGGGAAGTTCATTTTAATACAATAGATCTTGCCTATCCACGAGATATTATATTTGTACCAAGTTTGAATGTCTCCTGTGAGGGTAGGGGGTAACCAGGCTATACAATATAGGTTAAGCCCATCTGGTTACCCCTGAAACCGTGGGGTCCCTGGCAGCTACATAGCGCCATAAGCCAGGGGCCAGGTAACATAACATGCAAAAGTTAAAGTGTCCCCTGCTTTTCCACTCTTCATGTTCCCTTTGCCCCAGACTCATGAAACTTTCTGTGTACAAGTTTTAGGTGGGATATTTGGGTCGAAATGCAGTTGTTTTGTTTGCAGGAGTTCAGGGGCCAAAGATACCGATGGTCCCCTAATTCTCCCCGGTGTGCAGGCATGATTTGCTGGCACTCGGGTTGAATTACACCGGGGCTGCCCAGTGTCCCACAGACTCCTGGTGTTTGAACCCCAATATGTCCCACATCGATATGGGTCTCCCCAAGTTATAACATGTATTAAAATGTTTTATAATGTTTGGTGCATTTACTATAAATGTCTATTCAGTCAGCCCGGGCATCCATATAGGTGCCGGGAAGTCTGAATAGACATCGTAGTTCAAAGAGGAGACGGGATGTAGAGAGGTGTCAGGGTGCTAAGTGGCCGGGGCAGGGCAGAGTACTGGGTCTGGAGAACAGAGACCCCCTGTGGGGAGGACCCTCTGGTTTGCCAGAGTCAGTGGAGCTTGCCCACTAGGTGGCAATGGGTTGACAGTGGGGGAAGCGGCAGAATTTTGGCTCACTTCCTGTTGGTCAATTCATATGTCCCGTCCACGGGGCATCCCAAGTCAGCTTGGCACGACCCCTCCTCTGACATCAGCCAAAGGATGAGTCCCTATTTCTATTGGCTGGCTGGGAGAAATTCCCACGCTCTGATTGGTCGCTCCTACTACTTCCATGCTGAACATAGAACAGCGGAAGGTATGTAAGGAGAAGCCCCAGTCAGAGAACCAGAGGATCCTGTGATTTGGACCGGTGATGCAAAGGCAGGCTTTTCAAAGTTGCTCTGTTACGAATAGCAGAGCAACCGGCTTCATTTTTGGAGCTAGCTGAGCTAAGTCAGACGCGAGGTCCAAGTTCTAGTTTTAGAACATAGAGAAACAGGAAGTCTGGGTGGGTATCTCGCTCATGGTAAGCCTTCCGAAGCAGGCACCCTGCACCTATTTTAGCCTAGTTTTCACCCGCAGAACCCCAGTAAGTGTGTTTTTCGTCTGTATTTTGTGTATTCATTGTGTATACGCGGGTTTACCCGAATAAACTACATTTTATTCCACTTCTGTGTTTTGCCTAGTGAATGATCCCGATATAAAAGTGTTAAAAGTCCTGGTCTCGTGTGACATCTCTTAGGGTTTGAAGTAATTTGGGATAGTTTTCTCTATATGGGGTTTTATAATTATTTGTGATCTGAACTCCCAAATATTTAAGGGCGCTGGGGATCCCACTCACCCAGTTAGGGCCTCTCACAGCCACCAGTACCCCGTTGTGTCTCCGAACCTCCGGAAGAGGCAACTCTCCACTCGCACCGGCACCGCTGCAGCAGTTCACCGTGGACAAGATGGCCGCTCTGTCTCCCTCTTCGGGCCTCTCGTGCCCGCCACACACAGGTATTGATTTGCGGTGTTGCTGGGGGTGGGGCGGGGGGTTTCCCTCGGCACCCACCACTTATGGTTGTAATTAATTTTTTGTTACTTTATTTATTTACTTTGTCGGTCCGGCCTAGGGGAGCGCGCGGAGTCTATTGACTGATTTGGGGAGCGTGGCCCCTCCGGCACTCGCCTATAGCCAAGCTTAACGCAGAAGGGGAACAAGCCACTCACACTTTTTGCTATGATCCTGTTCCAAGCTGAGTGTCTCCTCTGTGGCAGCCTGTCCTGATGGATGTTCCCTGTCGGTCGGGGGAGGGGGGGGGGGCTAGTCAGCTCAGAGTCGCGATCGTGTCTCCGCAGTCTGGGGATGTATTTTTGGGCTAAATATTGTTCGATTTGCTCAATCTTGGGCTCTAAATGATCACTGTTTCAGGTACCACCCGATTTTAATAAATGTTGTTTTTTTTTTGGCCAAATTTGAGCTAGGATTGCTCTGGATTAGAGATCTGATTTGAGGAGCTTCAGATAAACACAGCCATCACTCTCAGGCTCCAGGCCACGCCCCCTGGATGTTTTATTTGTAATGGTCAAATGCACTATGATCCAGATCTGAATAATAGGGATTTTGCCCATTACTGTACTGTATGTGTTGGGGGATGAGTGGGGGGGGGGGGGGCAGGGGAAGAGGGAGTTGTTGGGTAGTAGGGTGCCCATTCATTGCCATTGGGGTTATCTTTGCTCCTATTGAGGGTTGTAACGCGTAGCTCACCACAAACGAAGCACGACAGCGGTGCTGAGGTAGGGAATTGAGTAACGCCAACCCACAGCCACGCGGGCGCGCCTAGGATGTAGATTGAGAGTCTGACACCGCAGCAGGTTGGAGTTGAGGAGACGGTCTTCGGCCGCCAGGATGGCAAATCCTCACAAGGGCATAGGTAACCACACTGGCAATCAATGGTTATATTGACTAGTATTGGTGTTTCATATTGTATTTTAATGTATATTGGGGGTAGAAAGGGTGGGTGAAGGGGATAGTTGATCGGGGTGGGTGGTTAGGATTCTCGGCTGGATAGTGGGAGGGGTTAACCCTTTATTACCTTAGTGGTAGTAACCACTATGGTAATGAAGGGGTTAACTCCTCCCGCAACTTCCTGTTAGGCCTAACCACCCACCCCTGGGCAACTACCCCCTTCATCCACCTCCTCTACCCCCAATAAACTAGGTATAGGTCCAGATTGTAATGGGGATCCAATAGAATCCACTGGATCTAGCTGTATCTTATTAACTACAGGAAATTGGTGCTCCTGTACGTAGAATCCATGAATAAAGTTACCTGATGCACCAGCATTGATCAGGGCTACGATGGGACATGGAGACAATCCAGGACGATGCAACATAATTGTTAAAGTTAATAGCTGATAAGTCTCAAGTCCATTACAGGGAACTAGGCAAATAAGGGGAAGCATTAGTACGGTTCAACAGAAACTTCTCCATTCACCGTTGAGCATCTTCATTTCCCAATTTCAAGGAAGTATGGTACAATTTTGCAGGAAGTGACCAGATTTACCACAGTATAAACATAATGATTCCGACCTGCGTCATTGTCTTTCTTCAGGGGTAAAGGGGACCGTTTTTGATCTGATCGACATCGGTTCAGGCAGAGAGTTCAAAGTGGAAGGTTTGTGTCTAGTAACCTCATTGTGAATAGCAGTGTGAAGGGGGTCGGGTGACATCATTCAGATCTGCGTTCCTCCAATCTAGGAACTATCTGGCATACACTGGCGACACACTTTATTGAAGTGTGGCCAGTTCCACAAGCCGGGAGATTTCCCGGCTTGCAAGTGGCATCCCCTCGGCGTGCCGCGCGTCACCGATGCGCGGTCACGCGTCATCGGGTGCCTGCGCCCCCTGCACGCGCGTCCAGGGCTCCCCGAGGGAGCCCTGGTGTCCCGCGATGTGGGGGACGGCGGCAGGGGGTTCCGGGGGACCCGGCGGACCCGGAGAGGAGAGGGGGAAGCCGCGATCGGCGGGCCTCTCCTCCGCTCCTCCGCTGCTTCGGCGCGCGCCCGGCACCCTCCGGCGCGCGCCAGGTAACTGCTGCGGCCGAGAACGGGCAAATGCTCGAATAAACTCGGCCGCAGCAGTACAAGATCATCGCAGAGCAAGTCTCTGGGCGGGTCACACGAGCCAGTTCATCCTTCAATTTGTCTCTTAATCTGCGTTGGAAAATTGTGGATTGCGCACTACCGGTCCAATTGGTTTCGGCTATCAGATTTGACAACAGAATATATAGGTGGCTAAATCATTGGAACCTTGCCTGAGTTCAAGGAGATAATAATCAGCAGTCTGGTTGGATGCTTGAAGGTCAAAAGATTTTTTTAAACTTGGCCTTAAAGTATGTATATACCTCCAACGGTGGCCTATTCTGGGCAAGAAGTGGCGCGGCCCACAGCAGGACATCACCGGTTAGGCTGCTGAGGATAAAACCGACCTTGGCTCTGTCAAACATGAAGATGGCTTGACAGAAACATAAATGGATTTCGCACTGATTGAAGAAGGCCTGAAATTTGCTGGGTTTCCCATCAAAGCGGTCGGGCATTGGCAAAGTCAGGACAGGATCAGAGGGGCATGCGGCCATCGCTCCTATATCGACCTGCTGTTGAAGAGTGCGATGGTTACTTCCCATACGGTAGCGGCATCACCTTGCAGAAACGGCAGCATGTTGTGGATTTCCTGCATGTCCGCCATTTCCTGTCCAGGTGTATAGGAACTTTGTATTTTGGCTTCACAATCTGTCAGAGTCTGTAGTGAAATTCACGGGAAGAGTCTGGAGTCATACCTGGGATTTGGGTGGGAGCCAGGATCAGAACCTAGGAATTCAGGTAAGTAGTGGAGAAGGTCGAAAAACATAGTCAAACAGGCAGAGCTCAGTCAGAGTATCAGGTTTTACTAGCAGGGGAGCGACACAACCTTCCACCAAAGTACTGTAGCAAGTTTTTTGTGAAGCAACAGTCCTAGTCCGGGGTAGAGAAGGCAGTCCCGTGGGGTCCAATGGCGGAGCACAGCTGTAGAAAAATGGGGGCTACAAACCAGTATAAGTAATTAAAAAGACTTTATTGGGTGGTCAGGGAGGAGTACAGGGTTACTCTGACGCGTTTCGGGAACAAGTCCCTAGTCTGGGGTGCCTTCTTATAGGCCGTGGGGAGGTCAGGTGTTATAATCAGCACAGCTGACTACTGAGGGCCTGCATGGAAAAAGCAGTCCCTACACATGGGTACTTACATTAGGGTTAAGGTTTCTCATCCATACATAAACACGGGCACAGTGGAAGGTTCCTCTTGAGGCACAGTGGAAGGTTCCCCTGAAATATTGTCTTGTTTCTTCCAAACATGCTCCATCCAGTCTTCATTCTCATATTAATTTCATTCAAAAGGTTCCCATCCATTGTTACTTGCCGGCCAAGATAGACATAATATTCAACAAATTCTATTTGTATTATATTTATTTAGATCTTTGAGTTGACACATTTGTTGAACATTACTTTGGTCTTCCTGAGATACATACATGTATGTAGGCCCACTTTCTTACTTGCTTCGGCGAGTTGTCTGATTTGTTGCTGGGGGTCTTCTGGACTTGTGGCAAAAATAACAATATCTTATACTATATTAGTGAAAGCACTGTATGTTTGCCTGCCTGGATGTCCGGTGTCCCTAGGGGAAATCTCATTGGTCCCTTGGCCCGCCCGCCCCCGCACACCTCTCATTGGCCTGAGGCGGAGTGACGGGCCAAAGGACACACAGGGACACACACACACACACACAGGGACACACACACACACACACAGGGGGACACACACACACACACACACACACAGACACACACACACACACACACACACACACACACACACACACACACACACACACACACACACACACACACACACACACACACACACACACACACACACACACACGGACACACGGACACACGGACACACACACACAGTGACAGACACACACACAATGACAGACACACACACAGTGACACAGACACACACACAGTGACACACACACACACACAGTGACACACACACACACACACACACACAGTTACATACATTAGCGGGGCTCACAGTTAGCAGCACCCGCGCGCACCTCCTCCTCTCCCCGTGTCTCCCGCGCTTTCACCCCGACCCCCCCCTCCACCGGCGCAGCTACATTCAGCGGGGGACACACACACTATTATTACCCCTTCAGCGCCCCCCCCCCCACCCAGTGTCAGCGGCCGTGCGAGACCCCCCCTCTATATCTCCCACCTCTCTCCCCCCCCCCCCACACATATACATGCCCCCCCCCTCCCCGGCGCTACAACTCACCCCTCCCCGGCGGGGGAAAAGCCAGTGGCCAGGCAGGCTGCCTCGCGGCGCCGAGTGCCCAAGATGGCGGCGCCCGGGACACAGCGGGGGAGCGGCCACAACACGCTGCCTCCCGCCTCAGATCCACGTGGGACCTGCCGGATGGGTGAGTGAGCGGCCTTCACCTCCCCTCCACCCCCCCTTCACCTCCCCACCACGCCCCCTCCCCTCCAGTGTCAGTGTCTCCCCGATACGCCCCCCCCCCCCGGCGCCGCTACAGTCAGCGGGGGAGCGAGCGAGCGCCCGGGACACAGCGGGAGAGCGGCCACAACACGCTGCCTCCCGCCTCAGATCCACGTGGGACCTGCCGGACGGGTGAGTGAGCGGCCTTCACCTCCCCTCACCCACCCCTCACCCCCCATCACCTCCCCTCACCTCCCATCACCTCCCCTCACCTCCCCTCACCCCCTTTCACCTCCCCTCACTCCACTTCTCCCTTCCACCCCCCTTCACCTCCCCATTTACCTCCCCCACCTCCACCCCCCCTTCACCTCCCCTCCACCCCCCCCCTTCACATCCCTTCCACCCCCCCCTTCACCTCCCTTCCACCCCCCCCTTCATCTCCCTTTCCCCCCCCCCCTTCACCTCCTTTCCACTCCCCCCCCTTCACCTCCCCTCCACCCCCCCCCCTCCACCTCCCCTCCACCCCCCCCCCTCCACCTCCCCTCCACCCCCCCCCTCCACCTCCCCTCCACCCCCCCCTCCACCTCCCCCCCTCCACCTCCCCCCCTTCACCTCCCCTCCACCTCCCCTCCACCCCCCCTTCCCACCACCTCCCCCCCCCCCTTCCCACCGCCTCCCCCCCCCTTCCCACCGCCTCCCCCCCCCTTCCCACCACCTCCCCCCCCTTCCCACCGCCTCCCCTCCACCTTCCCACCGCCCCCCCCCTTCCCCCCCTTCCCACCGCCTCCCCCCTTCCCCCCCTTCCCACCGCCTCCCAGCCCCCCTTCCCACCACCTCCCCCCACCGCCTCCCCCCACCCCTTCCCACCGCCTCCCCCCCCTTCCCACCGCCTCCCCCCCCTTCCCACCGTTTCCCCCCCTTCCCACCGCCTCCCTCCCCCCCTTCCCACCGCCTCCCTCCCCCCCTTCCCACCGCCTCCCACCCCCCTTCCCACCGCCTCCCACCCCCCGCCATCCCACCGCCTCCCACCCCCCGCCTTCCCACCTCCTCCCACCCCCCGCCTTCCCACCTCCTCCCACCCCCCGCCTTCCCACCTCCTCCCACCCCCCGCCTTCCCTCCGCCTCCCCCTTCCCACCTCCTCCCCCTTCCCACCACCTCACCCCTCCCCCCCCTTCCCACCACCTCCCCCCCCTTCCCACCACCTCCCCCCCCTTTCCACCACCTCCCCCCCCCTTTCCACCACCTCCCCCCCTTTCCACCACTTCCCCCCCCTTCCCACCACCTCCCCCCCTTCCCACCACCTCCCCCCCCTTCCCACCACCTCACCCCCTTCCCACCACCTCCACCCTCCCCCTTCCCACCACCTCCCCCCCTTCCCACCACCTTCCCCCTCCTCCCCCTTCCCACCACATCCCCCCTTCTCTCCCTTTCCACCACCTTCCCCCTCCTCCTCCTTCCCACCACCTCCCCCCTTCCCACCACCTCCCCCCTTCTCCCCCTTCCCACCACCTCCCCCCTTTCCACCACCTCCCCCCTCCTCCCCCTTCCCACCACTTCTCCCCTCCCCCCCGCTCCCCTTCCCCCCCGCTCCCCTTCCCCCCCCTCCGCTCCCCTTCCCCCCCCCTCCGCTCCCCTTAACCCCCCCTCCGCTCCCCTTAACCCCCCCTCCGCTCCCCTTTCCACCCCCCCTCCGCTCCTCTTCCCCCCCCCTCCACCTCTTTTTCCCCTTTCCCCTCCCACCCCCTCCCACACTTCCACCCCCTCCTCTAACCCTTCCCCCCCCTCCTCTAACCCTTCCCCCCCCTCCTCTAACCCTTCCCCCCCTCCTCTAACCCTTCCCCCCCCTCCTCTAACCCTTCCCCCCCCTCCTCTAACCCTTCCCCCCCCTCCTCTAACCCTTCCCCCCCCTCCTCTAACCCTTCCCCCCCCTCCTCTAACCCTTCCCCCCCCTCCTCTAACCCTTCCGCCCTCCTCCACCCCTTGCCCCCCTCCTCCACCCCTTGCCCCCCTCCTCCACCCCCTCCTCCCCTTCCCGCCGCCCTTCGCCTTCATGCCCGCCTTACCGCCTCCCCACCCCCGCCTCTGCCTTTCACCCGCCCTTACTCCGGCCGAATCTGCCTTTCACCCACCGCCTCACAGCCGCTGCACGCACTCAACAGACACCCGCCACACTCGACACATACCTGCCGCCACACACACCTGCTGCCTCCCGCCCCTACGCACCGACATCACTGTCCCACCGCCTCACACCCTAGCAGGACCCCCACGCACAGACAGCACTCACAACCCACGCGCCACCCGCCGCCTCACACCCTAGCAGGACCCCCACTCACAGACAGCACTCACAACCCACGCGCCACCCGCTGCCTCACACCCTAGCAGGACCCCCACTCACAGACAGCACTCACAACCCACGCACCACCCGCCGCCTCACACCCTAGCAGGACCCCCACTCGCACACAGCACTCACAACCCACGCGCCACCCGCCGCCTCACACCCTAGCAGGACACACGACTCAGATTTTTACATCACTTATGGCACCAAAATATACATTGTACTGTGGTGTGGTTACAATAAACCATTTTTATACAACATCGTATTACATTTTCTTCCATCTTTCTTTTCAATATTATTATCCAACCTTTACAACAAACAGTCACCTATTGTTCCACGATTTATAAATAATACTACCTATTACGCATTTACATCCCGGGCAACGCCGGGTCTCTCAGCTAGTCATCTATAAATCATAGGTGACAAGTATTCACTGTTGATTTTGATTCCTTTTTTACCCTCCCAATTTTAATGAATCGAACAATTCTCCAAGTGTTGCTGTTAAAAGCTTTGGTGACATGGTGTCTCCCCGCCGCACTCCCTATCTAATCCTCATCTTGCTTGTATCTTCATGTAACCTAATGGTTGATGTGGCATTCTCATAAATTATATTAAAGTACATTTTTTAAAAGTTTTCTTTTTTTAAAGAGACAATTCAAGCTTTTTTTTTTTTTTTTAATTATTATTATTTTTTAATACAGAATTTAAGCAGGGGGTCTCCAGAGCTGAACACCATTAATTTCAGCTGCTTCCAGAAGTACTTACGTCCACAAGGGGTGCCCCTCCATGGTTCACTAATATGCCTGCTTTTCACAGCTCCTGGGCCCTTTAGGCCAATAGGAAGACGTGACATCACCCTTTGCAGATTTCTATTGGCTCATGTGATGCGGAAGCTGAAATCTGCAGATACCATCACTCCCTTTGGAGGCAAGTATCTCTGGAAAATGAAAATTAAGAAAAAACAAACCAAAAAAAAAAAATCCGGGTTGGATTTCTCATTTAAAGCTCCAAGTCTATTGAAGAATTTTTAAGGTTAAGGGGTACAGAAGTAAAAATGGAACAGGGGCTATAAAGGAAGAAATTATAATTTCAGATGTTATAAATCAAGTATACACAGCAGTATGGGTAAGGGAAGTGTCCTTTCCCTGTTCGCCCATGAGATCTGAGGCGAAGAAGACTGTAAAAGGGGGTGAGAAAATAGAGTGGGGAGGGAGAGTGAGGAGGTATTGGGAAGAGGACTAATCGGAAGGTGTGGTGGGTGTGGGTAAAGGAGGGAGGTAGGGGAGGGATGAGAGGGGGTGTTTAGGCCAAAGGATGGGGTATGAGTAATGTGGGATAGGAATGGAGGGGAGAGGGTTAAGATAACCGATAAGGTAGGAGGGGAGAGGGTTAACATAAGGGAGAGGGAAGGTCAGATCATGAGAGATGGTTGGAGTAGGATAGGGGACAGGAGAAAGGAAGGCATATTGAGATGGGAGGATGGGGGGGGGGGGACCAGCAAATAGTAGTTAGTCATGGTCTTCTATGGTTTAGCTCCTAGTATTCTCTCCGGATGATGTCCACTTCCTTAACCACAGTAAACAGACAGTTTTCTAAAATTACAAGATACTGCATTCACAAGAAATTACTAATACCAAGGGTTAAAGCCCCAAATCAGACAGACACATGCAAACCAGGGTGTAGATATTTGGTCAAACATTGACATGGTATCTGTGAGATAGGCAGTTACTTTTTCCATGGATAACACTTCCCAAATGTTCTTCTTAATCTGGCTTAGCGTTGGTATTTCCAATTGTGGGCAATTATGCAGTTAGCTGCTATTAAAATATGTGAAAATAGTTTTTGGGTGTATCTATCCATGTTTGGTACAGGTCTACCCAGCAAGACCGTCAATAAATCTTGTGGCGTTCGTTCTCCTGTCAATCAAGCCAAGAGGTGGAATATTTGGTTCTTGGTTCCCACGATCTGCACCTCTCCAACCCCGAACTCGGCAAGTATCTTTGACTATTCTTACTTCTCCAAACCCGACCCGGCTACCTCGACCAATCTACACTCCAGACGCAACCATGCTGCCTTGCGCCCACGCAACCATGCTGCCTTGAGCCCACGCAACCATGCTGCCTTGCGCCCACGCAACCATGCTGCCTTGCGCCCACGCAACCATGCTGCCTTGCGCCCACGCAACCATGCTGCCTTGCTTCACTGGTCTCCGGGGAACGAATCCTCTCTTCTCGTGGGTCTGACTCGCCACTAGCCCCTCCCTGACATTATAGTCCCACAGTGCGGCTGCCGTGACGTCATGAACCCGCTGGGTCTTAAAGCCTTACCTCTCTTTCTAGTTCATAGGCATTGGCCATATCTATGTGTTACTGCACTCGGCACTGAGCTGTTGATGGGGCAGTTTAAACGCGTCACATCCATTTTGCATATTCCTATATACTTTATATATAGGACATGTATAGAGGGCGTTACACACACTAAATCCCTTGTGATGAAAGCCTATACTGGACCTGCTTGTTTCATGCAGTAAGTAAAATACCTATGTCAGTGATTTTATTAGACACCTGTTTCACTCCTGTTCTGTTTGCTGCTGCCTAAGGAGGGCGCTCCTTTTCTGACTTTTCAGAAGGACCCTCAACCATTGGATTCTCTCTTCGAGATCCCCCATCAGCAGCAAGTGCAGAGTCCCAGTAACAGGAGAATCAATGCAGCCGGAGTCAATTAAGCAGAGAGAGCAAGGAGCGGGGGAGGAAAAATAGATTTAACTATTCCCACTTCTCTATCTTCCCTTTCCTTTCATCTCTCTATTCCTACTCCATCTCCCCCTTTCACCTCTCGCAGTCACTACCTCTTTCCCTTATGTCTGCATACTATTTCTCTCATTCTTCATTCTCTTTCACACTCTTGCAACCTTACCCTATATTTCTGACTCCTTTCTCTCTTTCTTCCTTTCTCTTTAACTTCCACCCATCCATTAATTTCTTTCTTTCCCCTCTCTTTATCTCTGACTCTCGTGAGCTGGTACTGTATATGCTCGCTCTCTCTCTCACATATATGTGTATATATATATATATATATATATATATATATATATATATATATATATATATATATATACATATATACATAATGTATATTAACACATTTATACAAAGGTACATATTCCTATATATAACCTCACTGCTCATGTAAGGGTCGCCCTGGGCTGTAGAATGAGGGAGCTCCTGGTGGTTATTACGTCCTATAAATGTCACCTAAATGCCAAGGGTGGGGAGGTCCCTTCGCTGCCCCCAGACGGACGACCTCCTGACTCACAACCATCTCATCAATACTAAGCTGGGAGAGGAGACATGAAGGGGACTCTGTACTGCGAGGGGGGATGGAGGGGGGGGGGGGGATCTAGCGATTCAAACAGGCCGTGCTCTAATTGGGGTCTGTTTAGGATGTGTAATTAAGCACTGGTCCAAGAAGGATGTGATATATATATATATATATATATATAAAATAATATGGCGTTTCTTGTTTCCTGACCATATATATATATATATATATATATATATATATGTGTGTGTGTGTGTACAGGAAACAAGAAACTCTACATTATTATTATGGAGTAAATTAGGAATGGGGCTGGATACTGACTGGGAGAGAGATAAATTATTATTATTATTATATAATAAAATATAATTATAAATCATTTTTCTAGTACTTTTCTTTTTAAAGTTGAATTATTTATTGTAGTTTAGATTAAACCATGCTAGTAGCCGTATTGTTCAGAGAAAGAGTCAAATACTTTGTGGGTTGTGAATGGAACAACATATAAATCATACAAGGTGTCCTTGTGCATAACCTTTAGAGAGTGCAGAGGTCCCTTCAGTCTTCATCAGTTGTTGGAGAGACCTCTGCAGTCTCAAAAGCTTACGGACAATAAACTTTTGTACAATTAATATTTTGGTCCATTAAAAAGGTATCACAATCTACAAAATATCTTACACTTTCCAGTTTAGATTTTTCATTGCTTAGTGTTCCAGGACGTTTTTACCTACAAAGCACCCCCATACATATATATATGACATCTCACGGTCATTATATCTTTTGTGTTTTATATGTTGAAATCATTAATATATAATTTATATTTAAGTTGTGTTTGTTTAGTTGTATTTTTACCAGTGGTCACATGTGTACAGTATAATCATTTATAATTAGCAGATACTATTAATATATATATATATATATATATATATATATATATACAGTGTTCGAGAAACCTATACATTTGCACGCCCCGGGCGAGTGGATTTAACATCGTGGCGAGCTCCTATTGGCCCAAGCAGCACACGTGTGGTACTAGGTGGCGAGTAGATTTTTTTGTTCGGCGAGTAGATTTTTTGGTGATTTGTCGACCACTGAATATATATATATATATATATATATATATATATCTCCTCCTATATGGTTACTAAGGGGTTACGTATGTTTGGGCCTTTCATCTCTTTCATCCAGTAGCTAGTATCAGCCAAGGGAGGGGGTAGTCGTGATTTACGTTCAGTGTTATAAAAAGCCCAGTTCCTTCTTAGCTAGTTCAGTTCTAGTTATTTTTAGTCACATAACAGTTCTAGTAACCCCATGAGGCAGTCTAGGGCCTGTGGCCAGAAGTCTAGTCATGTAATGGCGAAGAAAGAACAGCAGGGGACCAGTGAATAACTTAGGTTCCTAAGGGAGATAGATGCAACCATGGTAAAAAAAAAAATGGGTAGGGGGGAGGGGGGGGAAGCAGGGGAAACGTGTGATGCTTGACACATATATCACATATATCTTCTCCACGTTGCTAAACCAAATTCTCTGATTTCCTCCACACATCTTACTTTCAGTCGTCATCTTGGTCTTTTGATATCCTTTGGAATCCAGTTGAGTACCATTTTTGTCCCAACGAGATTTTGAATTGTCTTTGCATTGAAAGGTCCAACTTTCACATCCATACGTGAGCTCAAGCAGGATACACTGGTCGAAAAAATGTAATTTTCTTAGGCACAGTGAAAAGTTCCTTTGCAAGATTGTCCTGTGTCTTCCAAATTTGCCCCATCTCATCTTCATTCTCCCATTGATTTCATTCGAAATGTTCCTATCCATTGATACTTACTGACCAAGATAGATATAGGGGCCTATTCAGGTAGCTTGGATAAGATCACTGCCATATCGATTGGTTTGGCACGTTGTTAACTCACAGTATGAAATTTGTGTATAAACAGTATTCAGTAAGATTTTTCACAAATTTGGTACAAAAATGTCATACCTGATTGATTTAGCAGTTACTTTTTAAGAGATTTTACGAAGTGATCTCCCTGCAGTCTGTAGGAGCGGCGCAGAGAGATCTGCATCTCCCTGCACAGCTCTTACAGGCGTTCGCCCTGCTTTTATTTGAACTTAATTGACATATTATTGAAGCAGGGGGTCTCAGGAGCCGAACCGTATTAATTTCAGGTCAAGGGACTCCATGCTTCCAGAGTTACAGGCCCGGGTATGGCATATCTGTATCTCCTGCAAGTCTAAATGTCCCGGTCATGTAACACGGGAGAATGAAACTTGCTGGAGATACCGGTACCCGATACCGGAACCAGTACCTCGGGAAACAGAGGATCCCCGAGGCTGAAATTAATGCGGTTCAGCTCCAGAGACCCCCTGCTTCAATAATATGTAATATAAATGGAAATAAAAACAGGGCGATATTACCTTAGCGGTTAACCGCTAAGGTAATGAAGGTGTTATATAAGGCCTGTCACATCTCATGTGACAGGAAGAAGACAGCGACTCAACATCTCATGAACTTGTTGAAGATGGGAAAGAAGACAAGAAGATCTACTCACCGGTGACGCCTCTTCAAGCAACTGAGGATTGTGGACTTCTGAACATCATGCTGTTCTTCGTGATGAGGATCATTCCTTCGTGGGTCAAGAGTTGTTGGTGCTGCAGTTGGATGAGGAGGTTGAAAGCTTTCATCCTGGCAAGGGTAAGATACACATTGATTTTATTTTATTGCATTTTTTTTAAATGTTGCCCATTAATTGCCAATGTAGTTATCTGTGCCCGTTGAGGGTATAGATAACCACAGTGACAATCAATGGATTTTTTTGCTGTTTGTTTTTATTTTATTGTGCAAACAACAAGGGGAAAAAAATAGGCGCTCCCACACAACCAGTGTGAGGTATAGTGAATCAAGTAACAAGTCTAAATGTGTGACTTTGTATAGAACAAAGTGAATAAGTGAACAATGATGGTGTCTTGTGAAAAAATGAATTAAGATGAAAATATAAAGTTGTAACCCCCTGCTCTGACCCGCTGGTACGGACTGTCTTTGCTGGTCCCAAAGAGATGCAAGAGTTCTTCAAGATCCAGGGGGAGCATAGGAGGAAATCAACCAAGAAAAGAACAGAAACAATATCTAAATGTAGATGTCGTGAAATTATGAATGGCAAGAAAAAACTTGGCTCTTATGTGATGCCTACTCGCAGTGTGGTAGGTTTATATAGGTACATCCAAAAATATGGCAGGTATAGAATATCAAAATCTTTGAAAAGTTATCTGCGAATATTAGTGTTTCTGTAATATGGATATCATGTAGATGAGACTTGCATATCTACACTTGCCTTTAGTATAGAACTTGCGAACAAATCATTAAAACATAAGATCATTTCCCTGAATACATTACAAAATAAATGTATGTACTACATGTAAAAAAAAGAAAAAGAAATAGGCAAAACCCTTTTTTTTGCAATTGGGTTGTGTTACACTTGAGATGTGTGCATATTTTGTGCTGTGCATATAGAACTCACGGTCTTGTGCTGTACTAAATACCAGCACTTTCACATTAAACAAGAATTATTTAAATGCTCATACACCCTTTATCTATAAATTGCCATATTACATATGTATGGGCATGTTTCTGTAGAGAAACAATATTTTCCATTAAGGTAGAGAATTGTCCATTGCTAAGTGGTTTATTTACACCAATAAAAAACACGTTTTATGATTTTCATATATTCACATTTATTTTTAAATTAAGTAAACATCTATCTATCTATCTATCTATCTATCTATCTATCTATCTATCTATCTATCTATCTATCTATCTATCTATCTATCTATCTATCTATCTATCTATCCTGTATCAGTTTCACAACTGATATTCTTCACTGTATGGAGTATTGCTATTTGCTACTTCACCTTTTTTCTGTAGGTTGCAAATGTGCACAGCAATGGTACAATGATACCTTTTTTACATTAAGTAAAATATTTTCATACATGAAATCCACATTTTCTGTAATACCCATTCTCTTTTTTTCCCCATCAAAAAAAGGAATTAACAAAGGTCTTCAATGCAATATGTCCTTATGCAGCAAGTCTCATCTAAATGGTTCTGTTCATGTCGCATTTTTCATGTTTTCTCTATATCCTGATCTTATACTGTAATGTATTAGCGCAGATCTGTATTGAAATTATTAGTAATTGGTACCACACAATATATATACACACATACAGGGTTTTTATTGTATTTTAGTGCCACCAGGTACTGAATCTAAAGGTTCACATACTTTTTCACACATGGATATTGAATCATTTGTGGATAAATAAATGTTGGAAAAGTATCATGTTTTTGTGTCATTTGTTTGACCAGATTATCTTTATCTATTATTAGGAGTTAGATTAAGGTCTAATAACATTTTAGGTTTGAAATATGGAGATAGAGAGATAGAGAGAGTGTTAGCTGAGCTTTAATAATCAAAAATGAATAGACGATACCATTCTGTGGCTAACGAAATGCTTTTATTTTATTTTTATTTATTTTACCCTGATCTCTTCTTCCGGCGATGTTACAGTGAATAAAGCAGGCAAGGTTAAACTTACAAACAGTGCATATACTGTAGGAATGTTATCTGTGCACCAGGAACTCAGAAAGATTAAGGAACCACCTGATTATCATCCGTTTTAGCAACCGGAGAAAGACAAAGGCGACAATAGACAGCATCATGGAGACAGGAGAAACGCGTAGAGTGTTAGCTTCCCAACGGATACAACACCCGCAGACGCGTTACCCAGCTGGGAACCCGAAAGTGACGCTGGAGGAACCGGAAGTGACATCGCGGAGCCCACGAGGGACGCCGGCACGGCTGAAGCGGCGTTCCAGACCACTTGCGGCACCCGAGGGGATGGTAGCGGTAAGAGAGCTCATGTCATTGTGCACTATACTAGTGTTGTACCGGGTCCTACATTTTCTGAAAACCGGGTAACGGGTACCCAGGCAAAATGAACTATTTTGCCCAGCCGGGTACCCAGACGGCACTTACCTGCAGGGTGAGGAAGAACGCTGCGGAGGGTGGGGAGGACCGCGGTGACATTGTGGAGCAGCAGCAGACATCCTGGTGGCGGTGGCAGAAGCAAAAGTCCTTGTTCAGCAGGTGCAAGCAGCAGTTACACAGCACACAGCTGATGCTGGTGGGAGCTGGGGAACCATGTGACCAGAGAAGGAGCATTCCTATTGGACAGCCAGCTCCTCCCCGGCAGTCCAATAGGAACGCTCCTGCTCTAGTCACATGGTTCCCCAACGCCAACCGGCATCAGCTGTGTGCTGTATTCCTGCTGCTCCCGACGGCTGAACAAGGACTTCTCTGCTGTCCCCGCCACCTTGACGTCTGCTGCTGCTCCCAGATGTCACCACGGTCTTCCTCACCTTCCGTCGCTGGCTGCAGGTAAGTGTTGAAGTATTTTCAGCTATCTGAAATTACCTGGCCCCCTGCTGCCGGGTCCGGGTCAGTTCCGGGTAGCTGAAAAAGCGCCGGGTTCCGGGTAATTTCCGGGTACTCGGTACATCACTACACTATACTATTGTGATAAATGCTTTTAATATCTTACATATTGTGAGTGTGATTCTTATATTTTTTTTATACATAAAGTTTTTTCTTTTTTGATCTGCGCAATGGTCCCTTTCTTCTTTATATTGAGGTACCAACTACCTGATTCCAACATATAAGAACACACTGCCATGGTTTTGGATGTGCCTATACAAACCTACCACACTGTGAGTAGGAATCACATAATAGCCAAGTTTTTTTTTCTTGCATACCCCCCCTCCCCACACACATACCCACCCTCCACAGCAGTCATGCTACCCCTTCATCAAAAGCTCTCTGGGTCTCTTTTATATACCGACAGATACACACATACATACATTGGGGATCTGGTGAAATATGTACAGCGGCACTATCCTAGTTGGAATCAGATGAAGCTGTTCATTCCAGTCTGATCGGTATCACCTCCCTCAATTGGGAGAGAACGGCCAATAAACAGCAAAGATGAGCCAAGCAGGGGATTCTGGGAGAAGAAATAGCAGCCACGGCGTCATGTGGTCATATGGTTTTCTCAAAGCTGGTTCTCTTTCAACATGGGCTTCTTTGGTTTCCTTCCTATCTTGGGATTTTTTATGCGGGCTCCTGACTCCAATGTGGTCTTATTACCGAGAGCTATAAGACTATGGGACTTGCTTCTAGAGAAAGTAGCAGATGTTCTCGGAGTAATGGAATCTCAGGACCTGTGAGATAAGCTGAAAGTATAGTTACAGAAATTCAGAGGTTCTGTTTCCTTCAGACAGAAATACAACATCTATATGCCAGCTTTTAATGTCATCTACATTTCTACTATTATACTGTTACTATCAGGGATGAGGAAGGAGGATGTGGCTGTGTATTTGTTGCTTGGTGTGCAGAGATTCCTATAACCTGTTTTGGAGATCTCATCTCCAAAAGGACAGCAGCAGAAAGGAGATGGTCTGAAGAAAGTCAATAAAGATGGTGCAGAGTTCACATTAGAGGGGCTAAGCTACTGTATAAGACACGTTATGGCACATTTATTACAGTACGGGACCTTAGCATGTAGACCCTGAAAGAGAGGAGACCAGAGTTATAATAGTGACCTTCAAATATCATTAGTAAGGTAAAGCAGGCAAGCAGCTTTAAAAAGGACAAAAGCACACACGACCATGCTGGGAGGTTGGAGACTTGGAGAATGAGGGGGAATGTGTGAAACTTTTCCAACTTAAATAGTAGTTGTTGTATGGCCAGCCTCCTCGCAGAAGTTGCGAGGGAAAATACAGTTAAAGACTGCGAGGACTTTTGGGACAGACACAAGGACACAGACAGACCAGTGTCCTCAAACTTTTCAAAGGCTGAAGGCCTGAACTTGTCCTATCATGAAACGCTATTGTAATCATGCCTTTCCGACTCTCTCACTAGAGTGATGCGGAGATCATCTGTCTACAAAAACTGATGTATATCTGCCCTGGCCTTAAACCCCCAACCACCCCTCTACCTCCTTCTACGGCACTCTGCCAACCTCCAGCAGGATCATTCATGTACTATGGCGGCATTGGGAACAGCCAAAGATTTTCTAAATAAGTGTCCTTTTGTTTTCCCTGTCTGCATGCATGCGCACAAGATAAACTCATCACAAAAATCATACAATTAACCTTCCGTTATCTGGTAACCAGAGATCTACTTAATGGGGGACATATGGACAGCAATGTTGTATCTGCTGCTCTTCCTTTCTATCTCTGTTATCCCCATCTCCGTTCTCGAGAGTAGAGCGGTGGCAGGTATCCCTCTTGAGCGGAGCTTGGCAGGGCCCTGATACTCCGGCCTTCCTATCTCTTGATGGAGATTCCTTCTTTCCTTAATTGTGCCGGAGTAGCGTCCATCCCGGCAGCTCTGTTGGGCTAATGGCAAATAACTAATGCTTTATTGTTGGTTTTAAAAGTACAATTAGTTCAAGTGTAAACAAAAGAAAACTGCTTAATTAAGAATTTCTAAACAGGGCAGAAAGAGATTCCGGAAACATTAACAAGCAATGACTGGTATCATAAAATTGATCGTGGCAAAGAGGGAAGAAGGGAGGGGGCTGGTGGTGAGTGTGTGTGTGTGTGTTGGGGGAAGCAGACCACGGAGGTATCATACAGACTGCGCCCGGCGGTTAATGCAGCAGAGCAGTTTGCAGCCCTGGTCTTTTCTTTATAGGCTTAGGGGAGAAGTGTCTAATGATTTTTCATGCATTAATGGGTATAATGGAAGGCCGTTATAAATGGTATGAGCAGCGACGGTTGAGGGGTTGTGGATGTAGATTGAGAGAGCCCTAACCATCCCCTTTCCAAAAAATGTGGTAGGGCACTTTTAATGCCTTAACCTCTTCACTGCCTGCAACGCGTTGTTTCTCTAGCAGCAAAGAGGTTGGGCCTCTCGATGCTTCATTTGGTTTTGGATTGAAGCAGCAGTTTAGGCTTCTGTGTGTGTAAATGAACATGTTGCAGTATGAGTTGTAGCTGTAAAAAGGGTCTTAGAAATGTAGCTAGCCTACCAACGTCTTGTGATCCTCCAACCCTCTCTCTCTTTACACGTCTCTGCATCTCACTGATTTTCTATAAATCTTGCAGATTAAGAGTAGGTTTCACAAATTTTCATAGACTTGAATATAGTCAGAAGTAATACATTTTTTCCTTAATATGTCGTTCTTTTGGTCCAGAATCCCCAGAAGGTCACGGATTTGGATCCTCGGAGGTTGGCATCTCTGTCTCTTTCGTGTTGCTGGAAAAGGACATATTAACAGAGACAGACAGCAACAAAGAGAGCGACAGAGAGGACATAAGGGGCATAGGGTAAAGACGTGGGGAGCAGTGAGTGAGAAAACGGCTGGTCACAAAGAGACCAAGCACTGGGAGACAGTGACAGAGAAATGCGACAGTGAAAAAGAGCTTAACTGACAGGGACTTAGAAAATACTTAGAAAATGGTCAGAGGGGACAGAGATGGGACAGTGATAAAGAACGTGGTGAGAAAGTAGTACAGGGGATAGAGCCTTATTCTGTAGACTGCAATATCATCAATCCGGTGCTATTGCATGGGAAACACCATTGAAGTAATGAGGCTTTAAGCACCATAGTGCCAAATCTGTGCTATCATAGTTTATAGAATAAGGGCCAGAGATAGACAAAGGGGACTGGCGCAATGAGAATAAGTAGAGGGGACAGTGACAAACATGGAAAGTGACAGCCTACCAGCACTGAGCATTATACAAAATGCAATGGTTGAAAACTTAGAAACTCCTTTAATTGCATTGAAGGGGTTAACAGAGACGCCCTACATACTTTAGTCTGCTGAACTACAAAACTCTGTCTCTGTATGTCCATTAAAACCCCAAATGGGCAAAGGGGTTTAGACAAGGGGACACACACAGAGCCAGGGCCCGGGTCCAAACTGCGCCCCACCTTCCTGAGGGCCAATGAATCATTGATCATTGTTTTCCTATCGGTCGTTAAGACCGATCGGCAAATGGTAGTGAATAATAGAGACAATAAAAAGAAGGAGCCTCAGAGAGGATCCCTAAGCATGGCTCCCTCCCCCAGCGAAGAGACACAGCCACGGGCAAAATCAATAGTGCACACAGTCTGGCATGGAATATTTTTATCCTGTAATTGGGGAACGTGCTAGGACAGAGGTGGGGAAGGAGAGGGAAAAGAGAGGTGCAGAAAAATTCAGAGGGAAGGGAGAGGGATCGGCAAAAGTGAAAGGAAGGAAGGAGGAAAAAGATGAGGGGAAAGACAGAGAGGGAAAAGAAGAGAGGAAGGAAGGAGTAAGAAAACAAAAGAAAAAAATAGAAAGAAAGGAGAAGTTATAGAAAAGGAGGAGAATTATTGAAGGTGATATAGTGTAAGAAAGGTTTTTGAAAAAGATTACAGGTAGAGGAACACACACACAAAGTAGTACCACACAGCAGGACAGCATGATACAGTACATGCTCAAAAACACAGCTCAGACCAGTCATTGTGCAAAACAGGCTCAGGTTCATATTTATGAGAACCTTTTCTGTACCACCAAGGCCTGACAAAGTAAAGTCACAATGTCACAGACATAAAGGGTGCTATGGATCTGAATCACATGCTATGTATTCAGTGGTGCAGTATATTGTTGGACCTGCTGGCAATAAAGGGGTTATCAGAAATTACTCTTTTTCCAATATAATAATTGATTCAAGTAGCCACTGCCTATAACTCCTCCTATTGCCCCATATTATCTCTTCCCATTACCTCTCATATGTCTCCATATAACTGCTCTGTATAACCCTTATTGCTCCATATAACCTCTCCCTATAACTCCTATTGCTCCATATAACCACTACCTATAACTCCTCATGTTTCTCCATATAACCGCTCCCTAAAACCCATCTCATTACTCCATATAACCCCTAATTATAACTCATATTGATCCATATAACTGCCCCCTATAACTCCACATTACACTTTCATATCACATCCTGATACAAGTGGAGAGAAATCAGTACCAATCACTGCTTCACTTCAATGCCAATAAAATAAACTATATGACCCAAAATGCATCAATTTAACCCTATAAACATTTATTGGTTCTGAAGCATAATACATCTCCAAAAAGTGCAGTGACGCTCAAATATAAGATTGAATAAAGCACTAATTGAATCAGGTATCAGTAGGAGTTTTTTAGGGTTATGTCCCAAAATGAATGCGCTGATAAACATTTTCCCAGGCCTGACACAAACTTTTTCCCATGCGTGCGCATCAAGATGACGATATTTGCTGCCGGAAGCCCAACCCTTTGTAATAGCGTTTCTGAGATCCAGGGCCGCCGACAGGAAGAGAGAGCCGGTGACAAGTGTCCCGGGCCCGGTGGCTGCACGGGGAGGGGGGGGGGGGGGGTAGGTTCGGACAAAGCAGTTGGGCCCCACCTCTGGCTGGGCCCAACTTCTTTGCCGTCTGCCAGTCCTCTCGTTGCTCTCCCCCAGCTGCAGGCCTCCCACACTGTCACTAACACTGTCCCACGCTGAGCCTCTGACATCGACGTTCGCCGGGCCTCTCTGAAGTCGGCGTGCTCCATGCTCAACTTCCGACGTGCCCCGGTATGAGAGACAGGCCAAGCGCGGGGGGTGCGGGGGGTTGTATGTATTTGAGATTAACACAATTTCATTTTTAGAAACGGGAGCAAAACTTGAGCATTTTCATCCCGCACCTTCATAGCAAAGCATTTTGCTCCAAATTTGCCCTGCGTGCTACAGCTTGCACCTTGGGGAGAGTCAATAGGAGACATTGGGGAGCAGTTACATGGGCACAGATTCTAATTAGATGCATCACATTCTGTGTCTCTCTGCACCTCTCTTTTTGCTAAAAATCCTCAACATCTGAAGTGGCGCAAGTGTACCATTCTGCATCAGATGCATGAAGCGGTTCCTCCATATGCCGCAGCTCAGCTCCAAAACACAGGGAAGTGCGTCTAAACTCACCTTTCTCTATGTTGATACATAGACCCCATAGAAAAGCACAGCAGACAAGAACCGTTCTGCCGATTTGCACCTGCTGTGAATCCTCAGACTCTATTACAAAGGTGGCCAACTCCAGTCCTCAAGGGCCACCAACAGGTCAGGTTTTAAGGACATTCCTGCTTCAGCACAGGTAGCTCCATCAATGGCTCAGTCATTGACCTGTGCTGAAGCAGGGATATCCTTAAAAACCTGACCTGTTGGTGGCCCTTGAAGACTGGAGTTGCTGCCCTATTAAATCCTTTGGCTTCTTACATATTTAGGATTCCCTTGTGTCAAACATGTCTCAATTCCTGGAGTATTTACCCCTCCACCCCCCCACCCCCCAGAGTACAGACAGTGGAATACGTCTTGTTTAGCAGCAACATTTCATACGTCTGGTTAGAACATTGCATCATGTAACTCCTTATTTAGCAAAGCGTTGCAGACCCCATCTGCCCGAGAAGGGGTTAAAAATGAAATCTGTTCTGTGGCTCGGATTTTCAGAAGCCAGGAGTGAAGGGGTTAAGGCGCACAGGGTGAGGGAGGCTGGCGCAATGTTGCCTTGGTAATGGTGAGAGTAGCATTTTTGACTGTGAATTGATGAGGGGAGCGTGTGCTTAGCATGTGCAGCCCGTGCTCGCAGCGTGTATCTATTGATCGGGCTCCTGCCGGCTCTGGGGAAAGAGAGAAAGAGATAGAGAGAAAGAGGTGCACTCAGGGAACACAAAGAGAGAGGGATGGAAGCAGTGCACCCCACCATACTAAACGCCACTCCGTGCCTCGGCTCTGTACTAAACACAATGCGTTGCAGCCACATCTGGCACTGACCTGGGTACCAAAAATGTGCTGTATGGAGTTTCACAGCAGGAGCGCACATTCCATGGAAACATCTCTTCAAACAATGTCGCCATTTGTATCAAGTGTTATATGGAGCAATAGGAGGAGATATAGGAAGGGGTTATATAGAGCAATAGGAGTTATAGAGAGCGGTTATACGTATGGAGCAATAGGAGGAGTTATAGGGAGGGGTTATATGGAACAATAGGAGGAGTTATAGGGAGGGGTTATATGGAACAATAGGAGGAGTTAAAGGGAGTTATTATGTAACATACTTTTGGGTTCTATGTATCAACAAAAAGAAGTGTGTGTTTTAACACACTGCATCACTTCAGTGCACACTTGTAATAGATGTTTATTTCATCTGAGGCAGATTGTTAGAGGAATGAAAGATTCCCCACCTTCAGTTTGGTATTTTTTCACGCAAATTGATGGTGGAAGAAGTGATGCTCAGAGGCACAGAACGTGATACATCTCATTATAAACTATCAATCCTACCTAACCCCTCCTGACCCCAGCCCCTCCCGTGAAACATCCTACAAATAAAGCACACACACAGGTATGGAGGTACAATGGCCACAGCTTATATTAAAATACAGCAAAAGGGGTTGGGGTAAGGCTGATGATGCTCCAATCAAGGCCCTCAACCCCTCAAATCAGGACCGCCCAAAGTCCTAGCCGCTCAGCTGACTCCAGGTCAACTGTGAGATGGGCCCCAGGTACTCAAAGCACAATGAGCCTGCCCACTCGGCAAACCATGCCACCACCAGGCATTACCGTAATACTGAGCCCCATCTGGCCAGGTCTCCATGCACTTACACCCCCCCCCCCCCAAATTGAGGTAAATAAACATCTCGACCGTCCTCTTCAGTACGCTCGCTTGAGTGCCTGCCTTCCCACTTGCAGGAGCATGCACACGATGAACACTCATGAAGGAATCTGCATCAGCTGACATAACAATGGCCCTCATTAAAGGCCCAGCCGCATGGCCAGAAGATGACCTGCGTCATCATGAGCTCAATCCACAAATCCATATCTCTTTATCATAAGAAAATTGCTTGCGGACAGCCATTTTTGGGTGAAACTGCTTGTCATAGAGCCACCAAGCCACCCCGCTATAATTCTGCTACGCGATCCCTATCATGTCCTGGTACTTGAACAGGGCCGAGCAAAGGTGGAGAGCTTTTTCATCAATTACACTAGCGAGGATAGAGAAAGCCTGAAGCCAATTAGGAAATGTACGGGCAGTAGACTTTGTTCAATGTCCTCCTTCTTAGCCTCGCTTTTCTTGATAGACCTCACTAGTGCATCCCTTTAGCCGGGCAGAAAGGACAGTATTTCAACGCTAACCCCAACTCACATTTTTTCTTTAACATCCATGGGTAAATGCATCCCCTGTAGGCTGGTGTCGCACACATATGCGTCCTTAAAACAAACATCAGAGACCTTCCCGGCCTCACCCAGGCCTATTGTAGAGCCAGGCAGCACAACCACTGTCTCGTTCTCTGTGGCTAGCGCAGCCCCAACGCCTACTACAAGCCCCACTGGGCCAGACCTGATCGCCAAACTCCCACACTGCTTAGATGTCGGAAGCTGCCCTATCCCCAGGTGTTTGTACACAGCAAACCCCTTGGGGCCCTTGAGGAGCCCTCCCTTGGGTCTCCAGAGTCCACAGCACTTCTCTAAGCAGGGCTGTCAACTCGCCCGCACCAAAACCCCCAGAAGTGACCCAAATACAAGGAGCACAATCCCACCAGCTACCAGCTGTGGAGGAAAGCATGCACGGGGGAGGGATACCTGACAAGGTCAATTGACAACTCCACTGAGACTCCATGAAAACCTTGGCTACATACTCCCCGGGGGGCTACTAAGGGATTCACACCCTCTAACCTCGCCTGAGGGGGCTGACTTTGTGTGAGGAAGCACTCCCCTGTCCCAGGGCCCTCCTCCTACCACCAGCTGGCTTTGCTACCACCCCGAGAAGACACAGAAGGTTCTCTCTCAGGATTCAGAGGTCGCTCATGGGGCCAGGAGCGACTGCACGAGTGTCAGTCTGGCTCACCGACATTTTGCCCACGTGGTCCATGGGAGGACTCCGCTGGGCCTTGCCACTACTGCCGGAAGCCTCGGACACCCTGCTCTGCAAGTTCTGCAGTTCCCACTGCAGCCAAGGGACCATGCGCTAGCAGCGGGCAAAGGAGCTCCTGGATATCCATCATTACCACTCCAAAACTTAGTGAGGGGCGCGGAATGATTTCCCGCCCTTCAGCGCTCGCCTATATCCCCTACCACCCAGCCGAACCCCTCGATAACCAAGGGGGGCGGGGAGCCTGGGCCTTACAGTCATGCCGCACTTCACTCAGGGCTCAGCGCTGTCTTTCTACAGACACTCCCCACATCACACACTGAAACATGGGATAGAAACGATGACCATGATACCCTGACACATTGATGCAAATTACACTCTGTGCATAAATGTAGCTACAAATTTATTTAAGCACATAATCTGTGATTAAGGAACCCCCGATACAGGCTTATTGTACGTCAATCCCACCCGCATTAACGGCTAATGACTTTAATGACAGTAACGCGGGATTGCACTGTGACAACACGTAGGCTCCTTTATCTCAAGGTCACCATTTTCCTCCCCATTTCCTGCGCAAGAGAAAGACGCTCAGAAACCTGGAACTTGATGCAGAAACTCCTTATTCTAATGAGTCGATGGCCAAATCAGACAAATCTATGTTTCCTGTAGAATTATAGAAACATGGTATTAAATACGCATTTTCTATCGATTGCCACTTTTCTGCATAAAAGTTCTAATCAATTTAGCAAATGTGTAGCTGTTAGGACGAATTGATCCGCAAACTTACTTGTGTGGTGTTATTACATGAGACGATGAACCTGCAGGTTTCCTGTCTTGTGCGGGTTCCCCAGGTGGGTTAGGGTATTTTTTAGTTTAACACCTTACACGTTAACATGACCTCATTTCACCGCTTCGCTGCCTTTTGCCAGTCAATGAGCAGGTTCCATGAAGAAAAAGATCCTATAAATGTTCTGGTTGCACAGGGAGCTATATAGGTATAAGATGGGAATACCTCAGATTTAACCCATTAAATATATACTTTGCCCACTCTCACTTAGCTCTAGGTGCTACTGCCCCTTTAACCAATTAGGCCACTTTGATCCTACATGGGACTGGCCATTTAACCCACTAAACACTTCATGGTCATTCGGTCACTTTGCTCCTACGTGCGAACGATGATTTAAGCCCATTAAACATATCACTGTCATTAGGTCACTTTGCTTCTATATGGGACTGACCCTTTAACCCATTAAACTTATCACTGTCAGGCATGATGGCAGCTCAACAGTAATGCGTTCTGCCTGGCCATTCTAATTCCTCAGTCATCCTCACTCCAGCTACTTGGGCTGTTGGTTTTGCCTACAGAGGATTGTAGGTATATCAGTGAGCTAACTTTTGAGATACAGTATGGTTAGCCAAAGACAAATCTCCCCCAGGTGTCCAGTGATCTATATATAGACCCAATCAGTGGCCTACCACAAGGTTGCACCATCTCCCAGACAGCTACACTTTACTGGCACTTGGAACGGATACTGAGTGGGGATAGAGGAGCAGTGAGAGGAGCTATTTGGGGAGCAGGCACAGGAGCAGTTAGGGAAAGAGTTATAGGGAGCAGTTATAGAAGGTATTTGGGGACAAGATTGTCAACACAGTATGATAATTAAATGTATCAACATGTGTCCCTATAACCCGGGCAGTTTGATCTCCCTTTGTGTCAAATAAATCTGCCAGGTCGGGGGTGATATTAGGAAGAAGCAAAAAAAAAAAAGAGCCCAGAATACAATATTTAGAATGCAAACAATTTACTGATGATGGATATATTGAAACAAATCTAAAAAAACACAGTAAAAGGCACATAACAGAACCGTATATCTGCTTGTAGCCATATGCCTAACAAAAAGTGTACTAGGTAGGATTTAGACATGGTCCAATAGAATCAGAAATTGGAGCAGGTGCCACCAAACACTGGATCTCTGATATTACCCTTATATTAGTAGAATAGATGTTGAAATAAGGTTATACATGCCTATTTGTCCTGGACAGGTGATATACGTATATATAGTGTGGGTGATCAAACCACACAACCTAAGTGAAGATCAATCAGATCTATAGGCAAGAGAGGATTTTCTATCTCTTTGCTACTCCTGTAAATACAGCACTGTAGAAAAGTACCTGTAGGCTCCTTGTCCGGAGTCAGGAGCTGCGGTTGTTTGGCATCTTATTCAAAATTGGTGTGTTGGTATAGAATCCCTCGTAGCAAATGCCATTAAGATCTTTTGTGATAGTATTCATCCGGGTCTCCAGACAGCGATGTGTGTCTCACCTCTCGCCAGCTGAAGGCCTCGTGCAGAGTGCCTGCTTCGCGACATGCGCGCCTTCGAAACAAAGTATTTAAAGTCAATGTCAGTTGTCAGGGTAGAAGCTACACTGTCGCCGAAGTACGGAGTTGACGCTTGCTACAGTTTGCATAAACAACTCAAGTTGTGTTTTCAAGCTGCAGCAGCGTCACTGGTACTTCGGCAGCCAATCAAATCATTCTTGAAAATGATTTGAACAGAGCAACACCCATCCCTAAACTGAGTTCTGTAGACCCGCCTCCTCAACGCTAGCAAAGGCCTGCTGGGGATGATGTGCACACATTGCCCAGCAGACTGACGCGCACACACACGGACACGCGCCCTCCACCTCCTGTCTCTGCCACCCTGAACGAGGCCCTAGTCTCCTCCACAAACTGCCGGACAAGTTCGGCCAGGAGTGACGGACAGAGCTCAGCACCCGCGCTGCACCAAGTGAAACAACCACTCCGTTCCTACATATGTTGCAGACCAAGGCTGGTCACATGTGGATGCCGTGAAGGGGATTAAGTCACCAGTGCTCACAAGTGCCGCAGGATAGCATGGTTTAGAATATCAGTGTTTGCAGCTCCCCCGATGAAGTGGCCGAGTGCTACAAACGCGTAGGGTGGCTTGCACTTCGCTGTAACAGGTTTGGACTACCTGCATTGTGCCATACTATCAGCCAGAAGGCTGTGAGCAAGGAGCACTATCTGCAAACACTGAGAATTTTTTTAATCTGTTTCAATATATCTGTCATCAGTAAATTGTTTGCATTCTATATATTGTATTCTGGGCACTATTATTTTGCTTTTCCTTTGTTCTCATTCAGACTGGTCTGTCTGTTATCCAGAGTAACATATTAATCCAGGGGTTAATACAGTACATGTGTTATGTACTATACTAATCTTTCCTTTTCACTCTCAATATAATCACTTAACACTAATAATTGTTTCAGACACAATATATATAACTACATATATTTCATCATAGATTTTTATGTATTTGTGTGATTGCACTTTATCCACTTGAGTCACATGTTCGGTTTCTGTGTGTTGTTATATTTATATTTACTGTACATATAATTACTATTTAGGTTATACACCTTTAAGTTCACATTTTAATAATATTAGTGCGCTTCACATTTGTCTGTGACATTAACCTTTGGTCTTGGGAGATCTGTGACGAGTGTAAGAAATAAGATTACCAATAAACATACAGCTGCCACTGGTGCAAACTGGTACCATAATGGTGACGCATCAGGCCTGAGAAAAACATAATGGCGACGCATCAGGCCTGAGAAAAACATAATGGCGACGCATCAGGCCTGAGGTTTACTGTCCTTGAGCATGTACTGCCCCATTGGAGAGGTGGGGATAGAAGCACAGCACTTAAAAAAAGAGAAAGCTTTTGGATTTTTATGTTGAAAACTTTAGTTCCTCAGGGCCTAAATGTGGATTTTGAATTGGGTGCCTTTTAATGAGATATTTCAATTTTAACCTTCAATTAAAAGCCCCTCTTTTTTATTGAAATGTGGTAATATTTACACATATTTTAATAACTTTTATAGATTTTATAACATCTGCTCTGTATATTTGCACAGTTTCTTTTGATGTATGAGATATGAAATTCCTGTTTCCTTAACTTTTAATTCCTTAACATTCTTTTGTTTCATGTCTTTTAAGATACATCTATCGTCGTCCCTTAGTGTTAGGAACTAGTTATAGTGAGTTCTAATGCTACAATGTTTTATTGATTTTTATGTATAATAAAATTGTATGTATAATTTTAATATGATTCTTCTCTTAAATAGCTAAAGAGAGAATCTTTCTGTTATGGATATTTTATGTATTGTATTAAATTTCTTGTTCCTAATGTGTACCTAGATAAATGGGATAGATATTATTGCTGCCCAGATGCTAGGACATTTAAATGATTAACCTTTTGGAGGAGGGGTTAACATATGTTTGAGTGGGTATATAAAGACCCCTAGAACAGGTCACAAACACTCCTGATGAAGACGTCATTTTAGTGCGTCGAAACGCGTTGAGTGTGACCCTGAGACTGAGTGAGAGAGAACACGGAGCCTGTGACGTCATCTCGAACCGGCCGGGATTCCGGAAGTGACGTGACGGCTGTTCGAGACACAGTCGGGTGGCGTGCAGCAGTGCAGCAGTAGCAGTGACCGGATGATCGGATGATTACCTACTCCCTATGCTGTTAATCCTTTTGGATTCTGTAAGCCTCCAATTCATTCATTTATGGATAAAAGTGTTTTGTTTATCCCTGTGTTTGTCTCTGCTTAAGGTCTTAACTCCTCTTGGTATTTATACCATTCTTGGGTGGCTATATGTGTTATAGCCTTCCCATATAGTTTTCTAAGTTTCTTAGAAACCACTTTATTGTGCGTAACATTATCACACTATGCAGATTTTGTTTTTATTTTAAGGTACAACCGCTCCCCTGGTTTTTCCTGTTCATACTGGTGCAAACTGACATAGATGAACATTGTGGCTCTTTTGGAAAACTCTTTTGGGTTTATAAATATCACACACCCCATATCAGCAAACTGACCTGGTCTGCTGATTTTCCTCCACATTCTAGTGAGTGGTCACAAATAATGGCCTGTGTCTGGTTGCCATCTGTTGTGGGAGGCATGCCCACGAAAGTTGACACAATATGCTTGACAGCCACTTGGATTTCATCCGCCTGTGTGGATTAATTCCAATCAAGGTGGAACAATGCCGTGCTTGAGGGGTCCTCCCTTCAAAACAGATCGAAGTTCCCTTCTGACACTGAGCCAGTCAGATACCAGTGACACTCGAGGTTTTGTGCCCAGCTACCGCTCTGATCGAACGTCACCAAAGAGCGATGCGGGATATCATGGCCGGTCTTACAGTAACTGCCATTCAAGTCAACAACAGTTACCGCTATATCCGGCATCATGCTTCGATGTCTCCCGGCCTCGGTATCCTCCAGTCACTTACTGGTTTAAAGAATGGCTACTACTGTTCCATGTCACAAAGAATAGCAGTACCAGAGAGTTCAGGCTGAAGATAATACTCTCAAAAAGTATTCCCCTTCCTGGCTTTCCAATACGTAGATATATGAAACAGACGGGGCAATCAAAAAATCTTCATAAAACTTTACTTTAACTATTCATCCTTAAAAATGTACATTATTTTTTCACCAAAGCTTACATCTGTGTAATCTCCTTACGTGTTTCGCGACATCAACACCAATTCATCAGGACCGTGCATTCTCTGACGAAGTGATGATGATGTTGAGAAATACGTAAGGAGAATACACAGTTGCAATTTTTGTTTTTCCACTGATGTAAGTTTTTTTTTCTCTACATTTCTTTATTTGGTGCATCCAAACAAAAGAAAAAAGGTTGCAGTACATACAAGTATAGTAATAGTTTACAGCAATTACAGTACACGTCTCATTGTACATTGTGCAGATGTAGCAGGTTTTTAGAATGTGGGTGATTGTTAATGTTATAGATTCGTGCTAACAGCTTCTAGCTTCCCTGTGGTCAAACCGAGGGAGGGGAGAGACCTGAGCTCTTTGGTGGTGGAGAAAATGATACTTGTCGTGGTTTAGTGTCTCCAGGGGATTTCTCCCAAACCTAGAATTTTGAGAAGTGTCCTGATCAATATACATGAGAGGACCAGCTCTGTGATAGTGGGGTTTGGGACCCAATAGGGCAGATAGGGGTTTTGGGCCTGGACAGTAAATGGGCAATGAGACTAGTACTGGTACCTGCGTGAAACAACCTGTAACCTTAATACACATATATATATATATTCACAATTCACTTGCTGGAATAACGTAAACCAGACATTGAGAATAATAACAGGTAGTTTACAGGATAAAATGGTAAGGAACAAACAAACAATATGTTGTACCCCACCTTTTCCCAACACAGTCTGTTCCTTTGAAGCTCTTGCTGTTGTAGTGGGTAGGTGTTGCATGATGAGTACCTTGTGGACAGTGTCCACCCCTAACTAATAAGAACAGTGGTACTCACAAAACATGTCTGGGCTGTTCAGAATGGTACTTGGGTGGTGAACATGGGTTAGATCAGGGGTGAGCAAACTTTTTATGCCGAGCCCCCCTTTTCATCCATAAAATTTCTCGGGCCCCCCCTGCCTGATGTAATCAAAATCACATGAAAAAAAAAACCCTTTATTAAACGGTATACAATATAAATCCAAATATGTTTAAATACTTACATATTTCAACAGCTCGCGCTTGCAAAATTAGGCTGCGTCCACGCTGCCGCTGAGAGCGGTGACATCACCAACTCTCCAAGCATGAGCACAGGGTGTCCTACATAATTTTGCAAGCGTGGATCGGGGCTATTTGTGTGTGTGTCTGTGTGTGTCTGTGTGTGTGTGTATTGACTGCAGCTGAGCGCACATCAAAGTCCATTTTGTTTGACTCCCCAAGCGCCAAGCTTGGGAGAGCGTACGTGCACAAAGGCAATCCTTTGGGGGGGGCATTCATCCACCTCTTTGCTACCTCCCTTCCCTCTCCCCCCCCTTTTTTTTCTTCCTTCCCCTCCATGCTATTTGTCTTGCTATCCCCATTGTCATCCAAACTCCTACCTACAGTATTATTTATTTTTTCCCGTTTTCAATGTTGTGTTTTCACAGTTTTTTTACATTATTTCTGCACATTCATAGTATGACTGATATAGTGGCAGCCGACCCTTTCACTTGCAGAGGATCGCAGCGAAGCAGGTTGCCAGTGGAGGAGAGCAGGAACACAGCGCTATTGCAGGGCAGACACCGAAGGAGGGGCGTTTCACTTCACCGTGCTCGGGCGTGCTCCTCCCCGTACCTCCGAAGCCCCTGCGCGTGCGCTCACACACCATCACACACCTGCACTATCCTGTTCAGCCACCCGCACACATCTTCGGCTGCCTGCCTGTGCACATCTTCTTGGCCCGCCCCTCGCGCACAGCGTCTGCCGGCCCGCACACCCAGTTTTCGTCGCACGCCGCTTGCGCCCCCTAAATAATCTTGCGCCTCATTGCCCCCCCAGTTTGCGCACCACTGCATTATAACACACACTCTCTCAATCAGTCAATCACCACATACACACACTCACCACATACACTCAATCAATCACCACACACACACACACACACACACACACACACACACACTCACCACATACACTCAATCAATCAATCACCACACACACACACACTCAATCCCCCCCCACACACACACTCAATCCCCCCCCACACACACACTCAATCCCCCCCCACACACTCAATCCCCACACACACACACTCAATACCCCCCCACACTCTCAATCCCCCCCACACACACGCACACTCAATCCCCACACACACTCAACCCCCCCCCACACACACACACAATCCCCCCCCCCACACACACACAACCCCCCCCCCCACACACACACACAATCCCCCCCACACACACACTCAATCCCCCCCCCACACACACACTCAATCCCCCCACACACAACCCCCCCCCCCCACACACAAACCCCCCCCCACACACACACTCAATCCCCCCACACACACAATCCCCCCACACACACACAATCCCCCCCCCACACACACACACAATCCCCCCCCACACACACAATCCCCCCCCCCACACACACACAATCCCCCCCCCCACATACACACACACAAACTCAATCCCCCCACACACACACACACACAATCACGCCCACACACACACACAATCCCCCCCCACACACACAAACTCAACCCCCCCCCCCCCACAAACACACACACTTTCACCTGGGGGGGCGACATGCTCCGATCCCCCAACCCCCCATGCTGCTGAAAACTGGTGCGGGAAACAGACAGGAAGAGGAGGGACTGTCTGTGTGCAGAGAGAAGCCCCGCCCCCTCTGCAAGACACAGACACATAGAAGCAGCAGCACGGAGCTTCTGGCCGCCCGTGCACAGCTCTGCCCGCCCCCAGGTTTCCCTGCAAGCAGCCCGCGCCCCCCCTACATAATCTTGCGCCCCCCCCAAGGGGGCGCGCCCCACAGTTTGCGCATCGCTGGGTTAGATGACCTCTGGGGAAGTTATACAGAGCTCTGTATAGTGCAGGGCACTGCAGAACTGGTACAGCTATCGCTGCAGGTTGGCAGACGCAACCCATCGCAGGAACTAATGTTCCGACCGGTGTATGTCTTTCAATGTCTCTTAAATCAGCACTTGGTGCTCTAAACAGTATGTGGCAATACTAAACAGCTTGGCGGGACACTACAGCTTTGCACAGTTATAAAAGTATATACTTCTCACCTATAGGGAGTGAATTTCAATATAGAGCAAGCCAGAAACAGCACAGCAATACATATAGGCTGGGAGCTTTTCAAGATCTGCAATCTATCTCTTCTGTACTGAGCTGCTTCTGTGTAACAGCTTTTCTCCTGGCTCCTCTGCCTGCAACAGCTATAACTTTCTGGCTGGGAGGGTCACACAGCTCCTTTCCCAACTCCTTGTGCTGTTTGTCACAGCCACTCTACTTTCTGTTTCTCTCTCTGCCAACTCTGCTCTCTCTGAACTCTGCTCCCTGCTCTGTTTTCCCTCCTTCCAGCACAGGGACTCATATCACCTCCCCACCACAGTTCCCAGGCAACCCTTCTACCTATCCAAGGGCTTCTAGCACTGAGACCTTCTCTCTGCAACAGCTCTATCTATACTGGCAGGGGATTGGCTGGAAACTGAGAGCCACATAGCTAGGCCTGAAGCCGGGGACTAAATTTATGTGCTTCCCCAGAAATCTACACACTGAGTTCTAAAACTTCCCAGATTACATTATTCACTTGCCCACGGCATGGGGAGGAACTGAGACTGTTGATCAACACACAATATGGCCCTCAGGTACGTCTGGGATTAGGGGTACACTAAGGGACCTGTATGGAGACCCCCCCTTACACAGATTTAGGAGAATATATATCCCTTTGTTATACCTAAAACTGTAGCTTAATGCACCGGTGCCCAAACTGGGGGGCACGAGACTGACTGCGGGGGGCGCGCGGTTTACAGAGGCCCCGCACGTTTCCCGAAGGCACTTAAATTAAGTGCCGGGGAAGCAGCGAAGGCCCATGTAAACCTCACCTTGGCTCCGGCAGCTTCTTAGACGTGTCGCCATGGCAACGCAGCGGCAAATGACGCCGTGAGGTAATGTGACGTCACGTTGCCATGGCAACATAATGTCATGACGCCGGGGCCGAGGTAAGAGGGGGTTGGGGGCGTGGAGAGAGGGGAACTGCCGGCAGGGGGGCACAGGGAAAAAGTTTGCGCTCCCCTGGCTTAATGTATCTGAGTAGCCTATATTTATGTGTTTTGTGCCTACTTTTCTTTGATGCTCATGTTTATGTAACGGTGCTTTCCCCACCCTCTGGGAGAGTCTGCCATTACTGGTCATGTGGTGCATGATACCTGCTGGTAACAAGAGGGCTGAGCTGTCTGCCAATGGTAGTGGGGACACAGGATAAAATTTCTGGGGTACATTACCCACATGGTTCTCTAGCAGTGCAGCGCCTCCATCTGCTGTAGGCTCCAGATAGGTGAAGATGCTCTCCAACAGTAGAACTATCACCTCTCCCTCCAGTAAGATCACACACTAGGCGGGAGTATAATAACAGGAACGGTTTATTCTCGCACTGTGAGAGCACAGTACATGGCAAGGTTCTGCACAATGCAGCAACTGTTAGCTACTCACTGAGGGATGGTCCCTGGACCTTCACTACAGGCCAAGGGCACCCGCAGCAGTCCCAGCTCTTCCCTGCCCCTCTAGCAGGGGCAGAGGTATGGTACCCACTCACTCTCCACCGAGTGGAAGAGGACCAGAGAAGGCCCAATAATCAGGCTCTTGGCTGTGGGACCTGCCTCTCTCAAGTGGGTAGAGGCACTGCTAAATTTGGGGCAGCACTGCCCTTAAGTACAGCTAGGAGGAGGGCACTAGGTCTGTTCCATGATTGGACATGCTCAGGCCAGATCTCACCGCCTCCCACTGTCACTCAAGTGAAGCTCCAGTGAGTGGGGAAAACCCATATTGACTACTGCCCGCCTGATTCTAGCAGGACTTACTGTCAGGAGTAGGGCGGGTTAGTAGCCATAGATGGTATGGCTACACTTAATCCTCAACATGCACACATTTTCTGATATTTTTTTATGACTAACCTAAAGAATATAAAAAACAACAAAAACAAACTAAATCTAGAAAAGCTTAATATCTAACTAACTATCACACCCTAATATTTTGATAAAACCAAAACGCATAGGGACCACCTGGAGAGATGGGAGGGAGAAGAAAGGTATAGTATGCATAACTACCTGTAAGTGAAATAACATAGGATAACAGAATGACATGAAATGAGGCGAGGCGGTATTTGGACAGAGTATCTCTACCATTCATGTCTAAGTCTAGCCTTTGCAAATTCTTTTGTATATTCAAATGGTTTGAGAATATACTGTAATCTCTAGTCTCCATGAGGGTTTTAATAATAAATGGTTTCCATTTCTAGTAAAATGTGCTAGTCCTGAGGTCCTTGTCCAAAGAGGCGTCTTTCTTTTCAGTGGACATATCTCCAAAGAGGAGGTTTTCAAGTTGACTATCAGTGGGGGGGGGTTAACAGTTAGCCATTTTGTCATCAAAGCTTTCTTTCGATGTAAGTTTTTAATGCTGAATAATTAAAGTAACGTTTTTATGAAGATAGTTTGATTGCTCCGTCTGTTGCATACATGTACCTACTACAGTTCCACAAATTGTCAAGGTGTCGGAGAAAGTTATTCTCCACATTACACCAGGGCCGATTTTAGAATTTTGTCACCCATTGGCACTTACCTTCTTGCCGCCCTGTATCCTCCACTTGCAGCATCTCGATGTTATGTAGCGACACGTTTTCATGACAATGGGATGCCATGTAACGTCACATTGTCATGGCAACACATCACCATGTGACGAGGCGACGCTGCAGGAGTATAACGATGCTCGTCTCAAGCAGGAAACGGACCCGCAGGGCTGAGGTAGGAAGGTGAAAGAACCGACCTGAGCCGAGGGACAGAGTCCTGATAGAGTATTGAGTCGTAGGCCGACGGTCCGGGATGGCAGCAGAGTTGCGTAGTCGGTGTGGATGCAGAGGTCGAGGCAGGCTGAAGAAAAGGATAGTCGAGGTACGTGAGCCACGTCTGGTAACGAGGAAGAAAATCGTTAAGCACATTGCATTTACTCAGCATGAATTGGAACTTTGCTCAGGAACTTCCTGTTTACAGGGCTGTCCTTTAAAAGGAAGTTGCCAGGAGCAAAAATGGACGATCCTGCCACAGAGGGCGAGCAAGAGCAAAATCCCGAACCGGAATATCAAAACCCGGAAAGGATTTTACTAAACCTCATAAGGAGGAGGTAAGAGACCTTTACAGAGGCCCCACGCTTAATTGTTGTGGAAAAGAGATCAGGGTCTCTGTAACCGCAGCACCGCCCACCCAAAATTTGGGGAGTGTCAGTAGGAGGAGTTGGCGAAGGGTTACATGGTGCACTTATTATAATAAGATGCATCCCATTCTGCTTCTCTCTGCGCCATTCATTTTGCCTTTATTTTCGCAAAAAAATCCTCCATATCCGAGGTCTACCATTCTGCATTAGATGTAAGAAACTGTTCTTACATATGCCGCAGCTCTGCTCCAAAAAAAGGAGCAGTACATCTAATCTAAACACACTTTTCTCTACCTTGATACATAGACCACATCATTTTTTACTCACAAGGTACAAATAACAATTTTCTATACAATATTGCCTTTGTTACCTAAATGTATGTGCTTGTGAATATTTTTTTAAGTCACTGTCATATTAGGTCACTTTGTTCCTACATGGGACTGACCCTTTAATCCATTAAACATGTCACTGTTACTATGTTACTTTGGTCCTAGGTGAAACTGACCTATAAACGATCAACATGTCACTGTCATTAGGTCACTTTGGTCCTACAAGGGACTAGGGTTGCCAGGTGTCCAGTATTGAACCAGTCTGTCCTGTATTTGGACACACTGTCCAGTAAAAAATTATAGGTAATAATAGACATGTATGTGTCTGGTTTTACCTCTCTTGACATAGTGACCTGACCGGCTTGGGGGGCTGCATGTTTTGCCCGAGCAGGGAGAGAGCAGGGCGGTTGCTAGGGGGCTGGAAAGCTTCCTCCACCCTGATTGCCTGTTGCTGGGTAATTTAGCCCATCAGGAGGAGGTATCAGGAGCGCGGAGATGGGGCCAAAGAGAGGAGGAAACAGCGTGGAGCGGAGAGAGGTGTGTGTGACTGTATCTCTCAGCGCATCGCAAATTCTACCATGGTGTCCAGTATTCCTACAAAGGACGGATCCTTTAAACTAATAAACATGTACATATTACTAGATAACTTTTGTCCTACATGGGACTGACCCTTTGATCTAATAAACAGGGGTGAATCTTTGATACACTGATGCTGAGAGGCACAGTAGAAAATGCCTGCTCCAAATGCCCCATCCCTCAAACACGTCCTACCCCTTCAACTGTTGGGTCTTGAGCCCAAATGTCCTGGTGTACGATCAGTACTAAATCCACTGTGCCCACTGGTAACCAAACGGTTGCATATCTGTAGCTTTGGAGAGGCATTGTAAGGGTCTCTCTGTATAATACTAGTCAGAAAATAAAGGTTTCTAAAGAGGTTTAAGCTGCTTTCTGCTCCAGCCCCTAATAACCAGAGCCGCTCAATAGAAATTACACCCGACACCCCGTCAGCAGAACTGACACAAATTATTTTAATTTTATGATTTTATTGATGGAATCTTCCTGGCTGGTTATAAAAACCCATCCCCCATTCAGCATACATACACTCCAGCTGTGAGTAGGAGGGGGTGAGAGGTCATGTCCCTGATGTCTGTATAATAAGAGGGGGGTGATGGGTATGTGTCCCTGATGTCTGTGTATTAGGAGGGGGATGAGAGGTCATGTCCCTGATGTCTGTATAAGAAGAGGGGGGTGGGAGTTACGGTATGTGTCCCTGATGTCTGTGTATTAGGAGGGATGAGAGGTATGTGTCCCTGATGCCTGTGTATTAGGAAGGGTGAGGGGTATGTGTCCCTGATGCCTGTATATTAGGAGGGGGTGAGAGGTACATGTCCATGATGTCTGTGTATTATTAGGATGTGAGAGGTATGTGTCTCGGATGTCTGTGTATTAGGAGGGGGTGAGAGGTATGTGTCCCCGATCTCTGTATATTAGAAGGGGGTGAGAGATTGTGTCTTTGATATCTGTGTAATAGGAGAGGGTGAGAGGTATGTGTCCCTTATGTCTGTGTATTAGGAGGGGTTAGAGGTACATGTCCTTGACAGACCCATTCCTAGGTTATGTGCCGCCCTTAGGCAAACACTATTAAGGTCGCCCCTTCCCCCCTCACCCCCCTAATCCCCCCCAATCGCCCCCTAAGTGAGAAGCAGTGGGTTTCCAGAGCTGAAACACATTCATTGCAGCTCCGTGCACCCCTTGCTTCCTGAGTTACTTACCTCCCTCCATAGGGGGCGCCGGTATCGTTCCATGCCCCTGATCACGCGGGCCAATATGAAACCACTTCTTCCTATTGACCTGCGTGTCCGGGAGCTTTAAACCTGTGGAGTTGCTACCGACACCCCTTATGGAGGTAAGTATCCCGGGAAGCAGCGGGTACCCAGAGCTGAAATTAATGCAGTTCAGCTCCGGAGACGCCCCTGTTTCAAACGTAGGAGACTTTTTGAGGGGGGGGGGGTCTATTTGCTCATTTAACTACCACTTTTCCTCTTCATTTTACTGCCCCTTGAGACATGCCACCCTTAGGCTGTGCCTTACCTGCTTAGGAGTGGGTGAGAGGTATGTGTCCCTGATGTCTGTGTATTAGGAGTGGGTGAGAGATATGTGTCCCTGATGTCTGTGTACTAGGAGGGGGTGAGAGGTATGTGTCCCTGATGTGTCTGTATTGCGAGGGGGTGAGAGGTATGTGTTCCTGATGTCTGTGTATTTGGAGGGGGTGAGAGGTATGTGTCCCTGATGTGTCTGTATTGTGAGGGGGTGAGAGGTATGTGTCCCTGATGTGTCTGTATTGCGAGGGGGTGAGAGGTATGTGTCCCTGATGTGTCTGTATTGCGAGGGGGTGAGAGGTATGTGTCCCTGATGTGTCTGTATTGCGAGGGGGTGAGAGGTATGTGTTCCTGATGTCTGTGTATTTGGAGGGGGTGAGAGGTATGTGTTCCTGATGTCTTTTAAAAGAAGTAATATAACAGTAATAGGTTTCTGTTATAGGTAATATGTTTTTTCTCATCACTGTCTCATTCCCTCGTTGTACAGATTACAAAAATTGTTCTAGATATTAATTATGGTGCTGGGTAGGAAACCTCAACCCCTTCACCCAATCTGTTCCCCTCTCTCTCCCCCACCTCCCCCAGACCGCCCCCATCTGGAAGGAGCTGTCAGCTGGCTAATCACTTGTATACTGGTGACATTAGGATATACCAGGCCATTCAGACACTGACAGCTTCTCAATTGCCTTTAAGTGTCTCCTAGATAACTGCACAGGTCTTTAGCTACTTGTAATTTCCAATAACGAACAATGACCGAGAAACGACCCAACAAAGAGAGTGTTTAGAGCCCAGAACAAATGGGTCAGAGAGAGACACCAAGGGGGGTCACAAAGAGTGCTTTATTGTGATACACGTGGCGTTTTAACCCAGGGACCCTGAGAAACAGGGGGGTGAGGGATCAGGGATTACTGGGTGCAGTTTATCAAAACCAAAATTACATGAGATACGTGTTTCCCTCGATAAATCTGGAGCTGTTTTTGCACCGATCAACATTTGATACTTCACATAAGAAGTAATCGATTGCTCCTTCAGTCTGGACTCTGAGGGTGAAAACTGGGAAATAGAAGGAAACTGTGATCCATTGTGTCTAAACCTTCCATTGCTGAGGGTATTTATTTACCCCAATGGCCGCTGCGGCGCGCCCTACAGCGTGCGCTCCGCACACAAGGCACAGCCCTCTATGGGGCAGGCCCCAGTTGGCGTGTGTGCGTGTGCGCACAAGCCGCGATGCGCGACCGCCTTGGCCAAAAGACCAGATTTTTTGTCTTTTGGAGCGACAGATGAGCATTGGCCACGTCACGGTGGCTGTTCAGCCAATGAGGGCAAACCAGCCGTGTGATGTCATAGCCGCACCCCCGCCAAGCCCCCTCCCCCCCCTTCTCCTGCTCTCCACTACAACGCAGCCGCAGATCACAGGTCGCAGCTGAAACGGGTGCACGCGCCGCCAAACGCACCAGCGCGCGTGCACCCGTGACCACTGGGGCCGCAGCCGTACTCCTCATCTATCGTTTCTTCTGTTCCTTTCCTGTAAAGGAGCAATTCATGCAGTTTTTTTTAAACTATTTTTTAAACATAGGTTTGAAGCAGGATGTCTCCGGAGCTGAACCCCATTAATTTCAGCTCCGGTGACCCCCTGCTTGCCAAGATACAGCCTTCGAAAGGGGATGCCGGTATCCAAGCTCCCGCGTCAATAGGAAGCCGCAGTGGATGACATCACGGCACCCTATTGGCCTACAGAGCGCAGAAGCTTTGAAACTCTGCCATTACGCGCACCCTGCAAGCCGTGCGGAGCGGCTACCAGCACCCCCTATGGAGGTAAGTATCTCCCGAAACAGATTGGAATAATTGCAAAACCATTGCTTGCTTTGCCTCTCCAATTTCTAAGACTCTAATTCTCTCTCTCTCTCTCTCTCTCTCTCTCTCTCTCTCTCTCTCTCTCTCTCTCTCTCTCTCTCTCTCTCTCTCTCTCACGAACTAGGTATTTTAAGCTTTTAAGCTCCACCAACTGGACCCTGCCCCCCAATTTATAGAACCCCACCCCCTCTATCTCACTCTACCTATCTCCTCCTTTCTCTCTTATACCTGTCTGTTTCTGCCCGATTTCACTCTCCCCCTTCTCCCCCTTCTGGCTTTATCCCTTTTTTTCTCTCTCTTCCTCCCCCTTTTCACTCTCTCTTCCCCCCTTTCTCACTCTTCCCCCCCTTCTCTCTCCCCACTTTTCTCTTTCTCTTCCCCCTTTCTCTGTCCCTTCTCTCTCTCTCTCTCTCCCCCCCCCACTCCCCTCTCTCTGCCTCTTCTCTCTCTCTCTCTCTTCTCTTCTCTTCTCTCCTCTCCTCTCCTCTCCTCTCTTCTCTTCTCCTCTCCACTCTCTCTATATGTGGAGCAACCATCATTTTCAAGTTATTTCCCTCCTCCTCTCTTCATTCGCTCGATCCATCAATAACCAATCACTGACAGAGAGATGTTAAGAAGCCAGTTACAGGGGATTAAACACCAAGATAAATATCTGCTATTCTAACAGGATTCTGTGTGAGGTTCTGACTGTGCACATAATCTGTTACCGCCAATGGGACCACCTGACTCCAGAAAATCAGGGACAGGCGCAGCCCTGGGTTTATATGTAATGTAGGGTATTTTTTTTATTATTAAAAAAATTTTCTCCAAAATTGGTCAATACAAAAGCAGCACCCAAACTAAAATATACTATTTTACATCTTATTTACATTATATACAGAAAACAGAAATCATTTACATACTTATATCAGCACACCCGCCCATCTTCTCTCCCAGGACTTTATATCCCACCTCTCTCTCTCTCCCTCTGTCTTATTTGCTTTACCTGCTCCATAACCTGTTCAACTGCATAGGTTTGAGACATAAGAACCGTTTCTGTGGAGAGAAGACTGCGGGTGATCCACAACCTGTACATAACCAGTCCATTAATTAACACCGCTGTGTTCCCACTGTAACCCTGCAAGTGATCCCTAAACAACCACCTCCCTATAAATTTGGCATTTTAATTCTGGCATCCGTAAGGAGGTAGCCATACTCTCCCACATCTCTAATGCGTAGGGGCACTCCAGGAGGAGGTGCTCCATCGTCTCTAAGACATCAACACAGGAATCTCTGGGGCAGTACCTGCCCTCAATGTTTTAATATTTGAGGTTTGCCCTAACGTACAAACGCCCATAGAAGGCCTGAATTCTAAAAGGGCCTCTTGGGGCTAACAGATTCCACAAGGCTTCTTTCTGGTCCTCTACACGAGGGGTGCGCAAACTGTGGGGCGCGCTCCCCAGGGGGGATGCGGCATTACAGAGGCCCTGCGCTCTTCCCCAAGGCATTTAAATTAAATGCCGGGGGATCATGTGAGGCCTCTGCAACTTCCCTTACCTTGTCTTCGGCAACGGTTCGCCATGGCAACGCAGCGTCACGTTACCCCGCGACGTCATTTGATGCCGTAGACAAGGTAAAGGGGAAGGGGGCGCGATCAGGGGAGGAGAGCAGGCAAGGGGGCGCAGACTGAAAAATTTGCGCACCCCTGCTCTACACCACAATGTTTCAGAGCTAACTTTTGGACACATACCCTACTCAATACCACCCAGTACAGTTTTTTTCCTGTGAACAGAAGTAACTATATCTAACATAGAGTGACCTCCTGACTGTAGATTAGCATGGACAGGCTCAGGCAGTCCTAGGTTTATACTTAATGTAGGGTATTTTTTATTATAATAAAACAAAACAATTTTACAAACATCAATACAAAAGCAATAATCTTAATTAAAAATATACAATTTTACAGAATATTTACACTGTATACAGAAAATATTTCCACACATATCTGAACATCCGCCCATCTTCTCTCCCAGGACTTTATATCCCACCTGTCTTTCTCCCTCTGCTTTATTTGCTTTATCTGCTCTATAACCTGTTCAACTGCACAGGTTACAGGCACGAGAACCTTTTCTGTGGAGAGAAGACTGCGTGTGATCCACAACCTGTAATTAACCAGCCCATTAATTAACACCACTGTGCTACCACTGTATCCCTGCAAGTGATCCCTAAACAACCACCTCCCTATAAATTTGGCATTTTAATTCTACATCCGTAAGGAGGTAGCCATACTCTCCCACATCTCTAATGCGTAGGGGCACTCCAGGAGGAGGTGCTCCATCGTCTCTAAGACATCAACACAGGAATCTCTGGGGCAGTACCTGTCCTCAATGTTTTTATATTTAAGGTTTGCCCTTACATGCAAACACCCATGGAAGGCCAACCAGAGTGTATCCTGAATCCTAAAAGGGACTCTTGGGTCTAACAGATTTTGTAATGCTTCTTTCTGGTCATCTACACTACAATGTTTCAGATCTAACTTTTGGACACATACCCTACTCAATACCACCTTGTAGAGTTTTTTTTGCTGGGAACAGAAGTAACTATATCTAATGTTGCCCCCTTTCCCCCGTGTCTAGGGTGACTACGTGCAGTGCTTTATCTGATGGCTCACAGGAGGCCTGATCCTCAACTGCAGGGAGCCTGGGGTGTACGTAACGTGTATGCTACCAGCACCTCCACCTGAGAAGGATCCTCACACAGTGGGATAGCCCCTCCAAAGACAATATACCCAGTAATACACACCAGAGTATGGTACAAGAATATTTACTGGACACGTACTTATAACACAGAGAAGAATACAATGCAACTACACCATACATATATGTACATAGAGCCACGGATAATCTCCACAGTACTTGGGCACAGGGGCACCAGAATTCCAGTGTCCAGCACACAATTTTCACTTCCACCCCAAGTGTGTTTGACAGCGCTGCTCACAGTAGGTGTGTTATCGTTTGTGCACTTGTTGGATTGGGATACCTGCCAGGTGCTCCAGCACCTGGTACCACCAACTGAAGAAAAGTGCCCATCTGGTCCCATGCCGTCAGCGATGGCAGCCGCCTCTATGTGGGGTGGCCTCCCACTAGAGTATCCCACCATGAAGATAGTCTCTTGCAGTTGTGGCCTGGTCCCAGACCACAGGCTGCAATTACTGTGCAGCGTCTTGCTGTGTCCCTGACACTATACAACTACAGGGGCAGTGTCACTATCTGATGGGCCTGTCCCTGTAGCACCCACAAACTTATGGGGGAGTCGGGGCCTAGCTGGGGCTTGAAGGGGAACACTAGGCCTAGTTTCAGGGCCACTGGCTCCTGAGACACTACCTTACCCCTCTGTCTCCCAGCTCCGACTGGCGTGGTGTGTAGAGCACGCCAATTGTATCCTCTGAGCACTCCGTGATCCTCACAGCCCTATTGGCTGTCTGCCTGCATGTGACTAGCAGCCCGGGGGCTGCTGGGGGTTGTAGTTCCCCTGCAGAGCTACTCTATAATGGCCACCGCTTTATTGGTGCTCTGCGCATGTGTGATCTCCCTCACAATGGCCACCGCACTTTGAGGCTCTCTGCGCATGCACAACTCGTCATTGGACCTTCGGTGACCCGGACGCCCCTCTACCTGCCGCAGCTCTCCCCCGCATGCCACGGTACTTGCCCCAGCCTCCGCTGCCTGTTGCGGCCACACCAGGAGGTAAGGGGACAAAGGGGGACCTGGCTATAGTCTCCCCCAGGTGAAAGAACCAACGTCAGCGCTTGGGAACAACATAACCACAACATAAGTTATATAATGAAAAATGCAGTGTTACATATACAACTTAACTCAGCAAATAACTTTAAACCAGATTGTATAATTTGGTGAACATAACAATCACAGACCGTATTTTGTTTCGAGACCACTGCTGAGATTCGTAGTGGGGTGCCCCTAACGAATCATAGGCTACCCGATTGGGAAGGTGCCTTGCTCATTGGCTTTTGCGAAGTTCTTCCGCAACTCCCTCTGGGGAGTAGTAATCGTAAGCTTGAGGCTCAGGCTCTCTCATAGGAGGTACAACAGTCTCTGAAATGTTCCTGGCTGGTATAAAACAGGGACTTCTGGGGTCCAGAGGAGGACTCATTGGAGCCACTGATACAGGTACATGCGGCCTGGGCCCATTACCCTTTGCTCCTTTGGGAGGTGCCCCATGATCTCTAGAAGAGTGTCGTTCCGTAGGATCCTCGTTAGTTTCCATCACAGATTCTACGTTTTCTTCAGATCCCTCTGGCTCACCGGCCAATGGTACAGTCTCTATCTCGGGATCGTTATCTCCCACTTGCGGGATAGGCAGTAAATGATTGCGATACGAGACCTTTACCTTGCCATCCCCGTCGCGTATGCGGTAGACAGGGAGGCCCGGCATCTGAGATTCCACTTCAAATACTCCGTTGCGCCAGCGGTCGGCCAGTTTGTGTTTGCCGGGGATCCCTAGATTGCACAGGAGCACAGCGTCTCCAAGACGAATTTCCCGATGGCGGACCTTGTGGTCGTAGCGCCGTTTATTGCATGCATTCAGATGGGCTGATGCTTTCTCCGCTAGTTGGTAAGCGCGCTGCAGGCTTTCATGGAGCCGTTGTACTTACTTATAGTGCGTCCTGTTGGGTACCTCGTCGAAATAGGGAGTGTATCCGGTAGATTCGTGTCAGGTGCAATTATAGACATGCACTAATGACTCCATGTGTTTGCTCCACTCGGTCTTCTGAGAGCCTTTTAGAGCGCCAAGCATATCGAGGAGGGTCCGGTTGAATCTCTCCGGCAGAGCATCTCCCTCCGGATGGTAAGAAGTCGTTCGGGACTTGTTGATGTTTAATAGCTTCAGCTACTCCCGGATGACCTTACTTTCAAAGTCGTGTCCTTGATCCGAGTGCAGACGGTTTGGTAGCCAGTACTGTACGAAGTACCGTTCCCATAAGATCTTGGCCTCCGTAATGGCCTTCTGGTCTTTGGTGGGGAAAGCTTGGGCGTAGTGGGTGTAGAGGTCCGTGATCACGAGTACGTTACCAATGCCCCTCGAGTCTGGCTCAATACATAGGAAATCCATGCAGGTCCAGGGGACCCGAGCTCTTCAGATGGGCCATTGGAGCTGCTCTGGTAGGCAATGTCTTGCACTGTATACACCTTGAGCATCTACGGCAATGATGTTCTACTGACTCTCTCATCCTAGGCCAGAAGAACAGGTCTCCTATTAGACTGAAGGTCATGTCTACTCCAAGATGCCCATGGTCATCGTGTAGTGATTGTAGGACCATATGCTGTAGGTTCCTTGGTAGAACCAGCTGCCTTCTATCTGGGTGGTTATGGTATGGAACCACCCAATACCGTAGACCCTTGTCGATCTCGAACTTGTCCCATTCGCGCATTATTACAGCGACCGTGTCGGCCTCCCGCTAGAGTGTCCCACCATGAAGATAGTCTCTTTCTCTTGCGGTGATGGCCTGGTACCAGACGACAGACTGCAATTACTGCGCTGTGTCTTGCTGTGTGCCTGACACTATACAACTACAGGGGCAGTGTCCCTATCTGATGGGCCTGCCCCTGTAGCACCCACAAACTTATGGGGGAGTCTGGGCTTAGCTGGGGCCTCAAGGGGAACTCTAGGCCTAGTCTCAGCGCCACTGGCTCCTGAGACACTACCTTACCCCTCTGTCTCCCAGCTCCGACTGACGTGGTGTGTAGAGCACGCCATTTGTATCTTCTGAGCACTCCGTGATCCTCACAGCCCTATTGGCTGTCTGTCTGCATGTGACTAGCAGCCCCGGGGGCTGTTTGGGGTTGTAGTTCCCCTGTGGAGCTACTCTATAATGGCTGCCGTCCTACTGGTGCTCTGCGCATGTGCGATCTCCCTCGTAATGGCCGCCACACTCTGAGGATCTTTGCGCATGCGCGACTTATCATTGCGCATGCGCATGCATATACAAGATGACGGCGCCCTGCGTAAGATGCCCCCACGGACCTCCGGCGCCCCTCTACCTGCTGCAGCTCTCCCCCGCACGCCACCGGCACTTGCCCCAGTCTCCGCTGCCAGTCGGGGACAACGAGGGACCCAAGGGGACTTGGCTATACTAATGTAGAGTGATCTCCTGACTGCAGATTAGGCCCTCAGCCAGGGTGGCACTGAGCGGGCGGGCGCGCTTACACTGGCCGCGATGAAACACATTGCGACAATGTGTGTGGCCAGTGTGAGCAAGCCCCTGCGCCCACTCGGTGCTTAGAGCAAGCAAATTTGATTTTACTGCTCGCAAGCTCGTCACGTGACCGGTTCGCCCAACGAGGGCGAACCAGCTCCGTGACGTCGTGGCCGCGAGTGCGCACCTGTCACGCTTGTGCTCTCCTCACAAGCACAGGGAAAAAGGGAAGGACCCGTTAGCGAGGTGGGGAGGCCGCAGGGGATACGAAGGGAGTAAGTTGCCGCGCAGCTTGGGATCGGCGCACGTAGTCACATGACCGCGCCGCGTGCATGAGAATGCGCGACACGTCCGGAGGTGCGGTGCCTACTCAGGGACACGAGTGATCCAGCTGCATGTGCGCGCATGCTCTGACAGCAGAGCGGGAATGCGCGCGTTCTCAGGCACCAACGCGGGGGTTGTGGGAAGCCAACGCTTCAGCACGGGAGTCTGGAAACGGAAACCAGGAACATGGAACATGGGCATGGAGTCCAGAGCACAAGGTAACATCCAGGGAAGGATTGCTTCTTGGAGAACATCCAGACTTCTTAAAGGCATAGTGACAGAAACAGCAAGGTGCAGCGAAACTAAACATAACATAAGGATTCTTAGTCTAATCCATTGGCCAAGGAATTATAAGCCTGCTACCACGTCAAGGTGAACCCTACTAAGCAGGTACCTACACTACCCGACGGTAAACTAACCTCAGTAGTATAAGAGTGACTGTCCCAGTCTTCCGGAATCCAAAGGAGATAAGTAAAGGTCCCAAGGAGGTCCAGGCAGGAACAGTATGAGATGAGTACTAGCAGGCACCAGGGCTGGTAGCAAAAGACTAAATGCAAAGAGAAAGTCAAAGAGATGCTTACTTCCTGTCATGAGGAAGAGGGCAGGGTTTGCCAGAAAGCAAGATGGCGTTGCTTGCTTCAGAATCCTTAAAGACACAGGATCTTGACTCACAGCTAGAGGGCGGCGATCAGAAGTAAACAGGTAAAGAAGGAACACGCCGCAGGGGGCGTGTTCCGCGCATCGTTACAGCACCTAGCTGGCAACGAATTGCCCAGCCAAGCAGGGCGCATCGCACGAGCACCAGCACGCCCGTTCCCTGTCTGGTCGCAGCCTTAGGCTGAGGACCCGCTGCGGCTGGCGGCGTGCGCGTATGTGTGTGCGGCGGCGTGCGCGTATGTGTGCACGGCGGCGTGCGCGTATGTGTGCGCGTCACTCACCAGCTCCTGAGTTCCTCCCGAGCTGGCCCCAGTCCCTCCTCGCTGCAAGGCTTGCTGCGCACTGTGACGCGTCAGCCAGCAGGGGATACACGAGGATCGTGATCCCGAGTGACGACGCGTTACGTGGTGTGGCAGGAAGCCAATGAGGAGGGGAGATTGCCGGCAGGGGGGTGGTTTCTTGTGGTATTTATGGCCCCACCCACCCGACCCATTTGGCCATGCCCCCCCCCCCCCCCTGCACCGAAAAAAGTTAATTGCAGACCACAGATTGCGGTGCAGTGACTTGTACGCGCCGCCGGCAAGCAAGGCGGCCGTGCGGGCGCGTGCAGCGGGGCCTTAGCCTCAGAATGGACAAGCTCAGACAGTCCTAGGTTTATACTTAAACAGATTAATGCAGATTATCGGACACAGGCTCAGACAGGCCTGGGTTTATATCTAAAGTATGGTGATCTCCTGATTGCAGATTATTAGGGACAGGCTCAGACAGACCTAGATTTATATTCAAGTATAATTTTATTGTAATATAATATAAGAGATACAGGTCAGGTATTGGGAGATGGCGACTTGTAATAGAAGAGTGATAGGTATAAGACAGTTATGGGGTGAAGGTTCCCTGTGATAGAGGAGGGAAAGGTACAGGACAGTTATAGGGTGAAGGGGCTCTATTAGAAGAATGATATGTGCAGGACAATTATAGGGCAAGGGGTTTTGTAATAGAGGAGTCATAGGTACAGGATTCCTGTAATAGAATTGTGATAGGTACAAACAGTTATAGGTGAGGGATCATAAGATTGAGAAGTGATAAGTTTAAGCTAGTTATAGGGTGAGGAGGCCTTGTAATAGAGGAGTGATATGTACAGTATAATTTTATTGCATTACACATTGTAAGAAAGTTACAAATAGTATCAAGGGAAAATCTTTCATGTGACAAGAAAAGAAATCAACAAAGAAATTCACCTTCATAATTAATAAATGAAGAATATTGTTGTTAATCAATTTAGCTGTGAAGGGGTTATTGATTCAGTCTGTGTGATGTTGTGTGTGTGTGTGTGGTGTTACAACGCACTCTTAGTCAGATCTCTCTCGGGAACTATTACCATCAAGAGAAATTTGTGAGAAAATGAGGGAAAGGAGAAAATAACAAATAAAAAGAGGAAACACATTTCAAAGAGATTTATTATGTTCTTTGGATTTGCCCAAATCAGTTTGCAAAGCAAAAATAAAATAAAAAATACTCCTCTCCACCTCTCTCTCTCTCTCTCTTTGTTAATCTGTGTGTGTGTGTGTGTGTGTGTATGTGTGTGTGTATGTATGTGTGTGTGTGTATATATATATATATATATATACTGGTGGTCCTCGCTTACCAACGTCCCGGTTTCCAACGGTTGCCTTATTCGACGCCGCTTAATCCAGACCACCGGACGCATTATCTGGCGTTGGCCCCGCTTATTTGACGGTCACCGCCGCCGATTAACATGGAACCCGCAATTCGATGGTCCGTTAACCGACGGCGGTTAGCGGGACGCATTCCTTCGGAAAAGCGAGTCCCACCTGTATATATATATATATATATATATGATGGTTGTGGGGGGCCGGGCCGGACAGAGGTTGGGCTCAACTTCTGCAGACGATTGCTGGGGTCTCTGCTTTCTGCGGGTCCCCCCAACTTTCGCCCCAGCTCAATACCAATGCGGGACTGGAGAGATAAAGATGGGAAGTGTGAGAGTGTGAGAGAAAGGCGGAGTCAGCGAGAGCAATGGGAGAGTGAGAGGGGGACAGTGTGTGGGGGAAACCAATACATGGGGGGAAGGAGAGAATGAGAAGGGGGAGTGTGAGACGTTTGAGAGAAATAGAAGGGGATGAGAGCGAGGAGGTGTGTGTTGGGGAGGGTGGGGGGGGTAAAGAGGTGGGAGGGATTGCAAGACCACTGACATGCGGGGGCACCGGTGGAAACTCTAGACCTGGGCCCCGGGTTTTGCCCCATAGGAGGAGTTATAAGGAGTAATAGTAAGAGTTATAGGGAGCAGTTATATGTATATCCAGATACATAGCACTTAACAATACATGTGACATAATATTAGAACACAATGTAAATAAGAGCTTCAGACAAAACAATAGGAAAATGAATCCCTTCCCCGAAAAAACTTACAGAACGATAGGAGGAATTAAACAGAGCGGATCTATGGAGCAATAGGAGGTCATAGGGGGAGTTATAGTGAGCTGGTGTATGGAGCAGAAGGAGGAGTTATAGGGAGTGGTTATATGAAGCAATAGGAGGAGTTATAGGGAGCGGTTATATGGGGCAATAGGTGGAGTTATAGGGAGCGGTTATATGGAGCAATAGGAGAAGTCATAGGGGGAGTTATAGTGAGCTGGTGTATGGAGCAGTAGGAGGAACTCTTTTTATTGAAATTTTTTTCCAACATTACATTTCATAGAAAACCATTTCAAACAAAAACTGCTCATTATGTAACATTATGTACAAACTTATATTATATCAATATTAACTCCGCATTTGTTCCACCTTTCTCCTCAACAGCAACTTCACATTCCATTTATACACATTTTAATTGAAACTAAATAAAAGCCTTAACTATAACATTAATAGCTGCTACCTTTAAAGGATTAATTAATGAACAAACATTTTAAGCCCCCCTCCCCCCCCCAAAAAAACAAAAAAACCCACACGGTATTACTTTTTCTTTTTCCACACATTATCCCTCAATGACCCAAACCTCTTGACGGTCACTGAAGGTGGGATCATGTCCGAGTCTGTCTCTCTGGAAACATCCATAGTATGTTCCTCTTCGGATAAGGAAAGTTCCTCTACATCATAGGAGTCCTCAGCTCTTGACCCCCAATCCTTTGTGAGAGCAGAAAAACGGTTTTTCATAGCTACCTGAGGAACTTTACCAGCGGGACCTGCAGGACGTCGAAGAGTCCCTCCAAGTTTTTTTTACCATGCTCTTCTTCCTTTTCTTTTTTCCCGGTCCCAAATCTGCTCCCTTTCTTTTTCTTTATTATTATTTTCCCTCACTTGGGTTTCCATCAAAGTAGGATCATCTGATTCCCCAGATTGTTCCCCTGCTGGGAGTAGATTTGAGGAGGTTCCTTCTAAGGGGTCTTCTGACATTTCCTGGGCCTTGTTTACACTCACAATAATTGTTTTTTCTGTAAGTGTATCTGGGCAAACTGCATCCACAGGTGGTCCAGGACAAGCTCTGTCCCCAGGAGGATCTAAGCAAGCACCATCCCTAGGCTGAACCAGACCAACCCCATCTGCAGGCGGATCCGGACATATTCTGTCTGCAACTTTCAGGGCCCGGTCGTAAAGTGCTTCATTGTCTTCGAAGTCCACTTCCTGCTCCCATACTTTTGAAATATTATGCCAGGCTTCTGCGCAATTCGTGTATGAATGTCCAAATTTATCACATAAATTATATCTGATGTTTGTACAACTTGCCCTCTCGTGGCCCAAGGACTGGCACAAGTTGCATTTTAGAACATCACAAGACATGCTTAAATGTCTGGCTGAACCACATCTATGGCACAAGGTTCGCTGCCCATAGTAAAAACAATTTCCTTTTTCTCTTCCTATGAAGAAGGAGTTGGGCAAATGCTTTGTAACATTGCCATGTCGTCAAAGTCTGACTTGCACCTTCCAACCTCCAACCCAAATTTCTTCCGAGTCCATAATTCTTGTAGGTGGAGCCAGTACTTCGCATTGTCTGCCAAGCCATATCAGAATATCTGATATTGGGACTGATTCGTGTCTGAAGAGAATTGTTACTGACTTTGTTTCCGGTTTGGACACAGGAATAGCAGCAAAGGACTTCCATAATTCTGAATTTTTAAGACTCTCATATTTTGTCCAGAAGTAGTCCAGAGCCTGAGGTCTCTTAAAGCTGACATCGTATTCGCATGAACCTGGAACATGGATAAGTGCGTAAATGTCATCTGCACTGAAGCCCAAAGATTCTTTCAATAGATGTTTTCCTACAAAAATCCTGTCAGGCTTCATCTCCTCACTGCCTTTATACTTCAACCTTACCACATTCCTCCTTTTTAAAGGTTGTGCATTTCTGGTCACAGCGCTCACAAAGGATCTCCCACTCCAGGCTGAAGGGGGTGCTGTGTGAACTGGGGTTACCTTGATGCCATTACTTTGCTTTACCCCATCTTCTGATTGGGCCACTCTATCAGGAACTGTTTGGATAGGAGCAGCACTTTCAGTCTCTACAACCTTAACTTCACTCCCAGGCACTACAGGGTTAATGCAGTCTCCATTGCTGCTAATTACCACCTGCTGTTCTCCTCTCTCAGAGTTCTGAATCCCAGGACCAGCTAATAAGCAGGGGGGTGATCTGTAAGTCCAGGTGAGCATGGGTTCTCTGGCTCACTGCTCTCAGGTACAAACTCCATTTCCAGCTGATCTCCTCTCAGAGTTTCTAGGTTCTTGCTTTGCTGCTCTCCAGATTTCTTTGTAATTTCTTTAACTTTTCCCAGCGTGGGAGTCTGAGATAACCCCACATCACAGGTGTCTGCTGCTTTCTTTACATACAATGGTCTTTTAATCAGATCTTCTGCTGCTTCTGCTATTAACCCCTGGGATGCTGGAAACTCTGGAACAGATCCTTGCTCACAGTCTGATACATCCTGAAGTCTTTGGACCCTATTACAGGGCTGTTACCTTCTCCTGTGGAAACCTTTAGCTTCCGGTCCTTTGCTTTCTTTTTTTTTTTGCAACTTTACCCTTTGGGGTTTTCTTGGCAGTTGGTGGAATTAAACTGTCAGGATCCGAATCAGAATTTTCCTGGGATAAGTTCTCTGTTTTATCTTTAGACTTTGTAGACTTGTTCTGGGATCTAGTTTCTCTCCCACTTCTTGTAGGCGTCACCAAACTTATCTTTTCTTGTGAGCATTTAATGGGGTTTTGGCTTCCGTTTCCACAATATGAATCTGCGCCTTGTTCTGCACTTTGCTCTGCACCCTGCTTAGCATTTTGCCCTGCGCCTTTCTCAGCACCCTGTTCTGGGTTAGCATTTCAATAATTTTTAAAAGGGAACGTATCTGTTTGACTGGAACCCCTGTTATTTTAGCAATCTCAACCTCCAACCAGGTTAATTCAACATGCAGATGATTTATTTGCTTCTTGCGCATGTCTACCTCACGACCACGACATCTCTTTAACGTAATATTTTCTATTTCCAATTCTTCTACCTTCCTGTTATACTTCTTCAATAAAGCTCGTTTCTCTTCTTTCTTAAGCAGACTCTGTTCTGCCCCTTCCTTTCTCTCCAAACTCTCCTGTACCTTGCAATCAGCCTCACCAAGGCCTACACCACTGCTGCAGCTTGCGGCCTCGCCTACTTCCATCTCCAACTCACAGCCACCAACCCCTGGGTCTAAGGCCATCCTGGCTCACCTGCAGCCCATCCTGGAGGAGTTATAGGGAGGGGGTATATGGAGCAATAGGAGGAGTTACAGAGAGCAGTTATATGGGGCAATAGGTGGAGTTATAGGGAGCGGTTATATAGGGTAATAGGTGGAGTTATAGGGAGAGATATATAGAGCGATAGGAGGAGTTATAGGGAGCGGTTATATGGAGCAATAGGAGGAGGTATAGGGAGCGGTTATATGGAGCAATAGGAGATATAGGGAGCGGTTATATGGAGCAATAGGTGGAGTTATAGGGAGCAGTTATATAGAGCGATAGGAGGAGTTATAGGGAGCGGTTATATAGAGCGATAGGAGGAGTTATAGGGAGCGGTTATATGGGGCAATAGGAGGAATTTTACATTTGACATTAAGATGTTTGTCCTTGCAATTCTCAGCAGAAACCATTTAAAAACCAAATAATCAGATCTAGCTCATTTACATAATTTCTATTGGAAGATACCCCATCCATTTTGCACTAATATATAGGGTGGGGGGGGTAGGGGGGTGGGGGGGGGGGTGAAGTAGGAGCAGACCCCAGAAAAATGAGAAAACGTTTTCAGTGACTTTTCTCTCTTTCTCTCCGCTATCTTTTGCTGTACCCCTATGTCTCCCCCCCCCCCCTCTGTCTCTCCGCTCCCTTTTCTACTTCTGTGCCCCAATTGTTAGTATGTGAGTGCGCAATTTTGAGGGCAGTGGTGCTGTATGCAGCTCGGAGGGGGGGGGGGGAGCACGTGAGCCTCTGATTTTGCCTGAAGTCCGCAAAAATCAGCGTAGCTTGAAGATTGCTCGATACAGATATTGAGCTGGGTTGTTTTGCCTTGATCAGTTGGCTCATACAGTACTGTATGCGCTACCGCAGAGGGAGAGCAGGGAGGGGAAAGAGGAAAGAATTATAGAAATACATTGAAAATTTGGGAAGCGCCAACACCTTCTCATGCCAAAAATGGTAATTACTGTACATATTCCCAAACAATGAAGGTGTCCCTCTCATACCCCTCACCTTCCCCCATCACTGTGAGATGTTCTCCTCATACCTCTCACCCCCCTCACCGTGAGATGCTCCTCTCGCCTTCCCCTCCTCACTGTGAGGGGCTCCTCTCATACCTCTCACCTCCCCCCCTCACTGTGAGGGGCTCCTCTCATACCTCTCACCCCCCCTCACTGTGAGGTGCTCCTCTCATACCTCTCACCTCCCCCCTCACTGTGAGGTGCTCCTCTCATACCTCTCACCTCCCCCCCTCACTGTGAGGTGCTCCTCTCATACCTCTCACCTCCCCCCCTCACTGTGAGGTGCTCCTCTCATACCTCTCATCTCCCCCCCCTCACTGTGAGGTGCTCCTCTCATACCTCTCACCTCCCCCCCCCCCCCACTGTGAGGTGCTCCTCTCATACCTCTCACCTCCCCCCCCCTCACTGTGAGGTGCTCCTCTCATACCTCTCACCTCCCCCCCTCACTGTGAGGTGCTCCTCTCACCTCCCCCCCCCCTCCTCACTGTGAGGTGCTCCTCTCACCTCCCCCCCTCACTGTGAGGTGCTCCTCTCATACCTCTCACCTCCCCCCCCCCTCACTGTGAGGTGCTCCTCTCATACCTCTCACCCCCCCCCTCACTGTGAGGTGCTCCTCTCATACCTCTCACCTCCCCCCCTCACTGTGAGGTGCTCCTCTCATACCTCTCACCTCCCCCCCTCACTGTGAGGTGCTCCTCTCATACCTCTCATCTCCCCCTCCCCCTCACTGTGAGGGGCTCCTCTCATACCTCTCACCTCCCCCCCCCCCTCACAGTGAGGTGCTCCTCTCATACCTCTCATCTCCCCCCCCGTCACTGTGAGGGGCTCCTCTCATACCTCTCATCTCCCCCCTCACTGTGAGGTGCTCCTCTCATACCTCTCATCTCTCCCCCCTCACTGTGAGGGGCTCCTCTCATACCTCTCATCTCCCCCCCTCACTGTGAGGTGCTCCTCTCATACCTCTCATCTCCCCCACCTCACTGTGAGGGGCTCCTCATACTTCTCATCTCCCCCCCTCACTGTGAGGTGCTCCTCTCATACCTCTCATCTCCCCCCCTCACTGTGAGGCGCTCCTCTCATACCTGTCATATCCCAACTCACTGTGAGGTGCTCCTCTCATACCTCTCACCTCCCCCCCCCTCACTGTGAGGTGCTCCTCTCACCTCCCCCTCCTCACTGTGAGGTGCTTGTCTCACCTCCCCCTCCTCACTGTGAGGTGCTCCTCTCACCTTCCCCTCCTCACTGTGAGGTGCTCGTCTCACCTCGCCCCCTCGCTCTGAGGTGCTCCTCTCACCTCCCCCCCCTCACTGTGAGGTGCTCCTCTCACCTGCCCTCCCCCCTCATTGTGAGGTGCCCCTCTCATACCTCTCAGCTCCCCCCTCACTGTGAGGTGCCCCTCTCATACCTCTCACCCCCCCCCACTGTGAGGTGCTCCTCTCACCTGCCCCCCCCTCACTGTGAGGTGCCCCTCTCATACCTCTCACCCCCCCCTCACTGTGAGGTGCTCCTCTCACCTTCCCCTCCTCTCTGTGAGGTGCTCCTCTCACCTTCCCCTCCTCTCTGTGAGGTGCTCCTCTCACCTCCCCCCTCACTGTGAGGTGCTCCTCACCTGCCCTCCCCCCCTCACTGTGAGGTGCCCCTCTCATACCTCTGACCCCCCCTCACTGTGAGGTGCTCCTCTCACCCCCCCCTCACTGTGAGGTGCTCCTCTCACCTCCCCCTCCTCACTGTGAGGTGCTCCTCTCACCTCCCCCTCCTCACTGTGAGGTGCTCCTCTCACCTCCCCCTCCTCACTGTGAGGTGCTCCTCTCACCTCACCCCCTCACTGTGAGGTGCTCCTCTCACCTCCCCCCCTCGCTCTGAGGTGCTCCTCTCACCTCACCCCCTCGCTGTGAGGTGCTCCTCGCACCTCTCCCCCTCACTGTGAGGTGCTCCTCTCACCTGCTCTCCCCCCCCTCATTGTGAGGTGCCCCTCTCATACCTCTCAACCCCCCCCTCACTGTGAGGTGCTCCTCTCACCCCCCCCTCACTGTGAGGTATTCCTCTCACCTGCCCCCCCCCCCTCACTGTGAGGTGCTCTTCTCACCCCCCCCTCACTGTGAGGTGCTCCTCTCACCCCCCTTCACTGTGAGGTGCTCCTCTCACCTCCCCCCCCTCACTATGAGGTGCTCCTCTCACCTGCCCCCCCCTCACTGTGAGGTGCTCCTCTCATACCTCCCACCTCCCCCTCTCTCCCATGAGCACCTGGCTGTAGTAATAAGTAATATAGTGGCTCTGCACACCGCGTTGTGTGAGCTTCACTCAGATCCACAGAAGGGCGCTAAGCTTTAGCACACCCATAATCTCATTCATGATACAGTTAGCGCATGTTTGTGGATCTGGGCCCGTCTCTCTATGAAGAAGCCTCTTAACCCTCAGAAAAACCAGACATGACTGGGGCTGAGTGACTCCCTGAGCTTCTCTCACCCCCCCCCCCTACCCTCTCTTTTCTCTCTCTTTCTTTTGCCCTCTTTAAATGAACGTCTCTTTCCGCGCTTTTCGCCTTCATATTTTTACATCTCTTTTATCATCATTTACCCAGAACCCCTTTTACTTTTGTACCCTTATCTCTCCCTGCTTTTTTGCTCTTCTTTTTTTAACCCATTCTATCCTTTTTCTTACTTTCTTTCACCTACGACATCAACATAAACTCACATTCACTTTCTCCCTGGCTCTCTTTCCCTCTGTCTCCTGCCTTTTCTCACCTATTCTTTCCTGGGACATTAGTGCAGTAAACACACACACTGACCTTTTGCCTTGTAGAGGTGAGGTGAGGGGGGGTGGGGGGGGGGCTGCTCACATCTGGACCAGAGAGAAGGCAAAACCTCCAAAGGTCAAGGAGCTAATTTCATTTTCCTGTATCCTTCTCACACCTCGCTGATTAATAATTGAAGAAAATGTATTTCTCTTCTGCGCTGATATAAATCAGAAATAAAATGAAGCCATCGCTCGCATTCTCCAATTTGCAGCTTTGGGGGAGGAGGATCTTTAACCCCCGGTGTGCTAGAAGGACCTGCGACGCATTGCAGAGCCGCTCAATTTTTTTGAGGCTCTCGATCACCCCCTGGCACAGTTACAATGTTATCGCTGGTGGATCTGGGACTTTAAAATGGCCGCCAGCAAGAAATACGATCAATTGTGGCAAAGTCACAGGAAGGGGGGAAAAAAAGGCGAAAGATAGAAAGACGACAATGTCTCAGAGATGGCGTTTGTTCGTGAGCTTTTGAAACTACACACGTCCACATATACTGCCGTCATGTACAGCTACCTCTACAAAGATGCAACTCATGTTGCTTCAATAATGGGCCTGTCCAGCAGAGAATGGGTTAATAAGGTAGTAAGCTCTTTAGGTCAGATGATCCAATGCCCATATCCCTGTAACAAATACTGTATGGGTCCCCCTGTATGTATATGTGATGTGCTCAGTACTTTGAGTTCTATATGTTATGGTAAACTCACCCAGTACAGGTGGCTATCCGTCTGTTATCCGTCGAACGGATTATCCAACACCAGGAAATGCCTCCCGCTGAACGCATTATCCAACGCCAGGAAATGCCTCCCGCTGAACGCATTATCCAATGTTGGAACGGATTATGCGCCGTTTACCGCCACAGATTAACATGGGAGCTGCAATCTGGTGGTCCGCTATCTGACGGCGGTTTGCGGGATGGACTCCGGCGGATAACCGTGGACCGTCTGTACAAATAGTACTGCGATGTTTTATAGTTCTTTCTTTTTTGTGCTTTGTAGAGGCCTGGTGCTATCCAAGAAGGATGCAACCTTTTTACTCCCGAAAGTCCCTTTTGTTGCAGCTTGCACGTGTTCTGAAAGCCTCTTAAAGCAGCAATACTACATCTCCCCGACTTTTTTTTCTTCTTCTTTTTACATTTAAAACAAGTGACAATGTATAATTCTACATTCTTACCTAAACTGGCAATCGTTTGGTGCTTCTGTTACAAATCTATGATTATGTGCCTAACATAATGGCTGCCTTTCAGTTTCAATCACTCCTTCAGTCAGTGTAACTCAGCAGCTACAATGTCTCATTATATTACTAAGGTAACATTACCTATTGTTTACAGTTTACAGCTCAAACTGCTGGGAACATTGGCAACAAATGATCACAAACAGGAAAGTGTTGTACACATCGTGCACTGCTTAGGATGTGGGTTGAAACCTGGTATAGAAATGAAAGAATGCTTTAAAACTCATTAAAGATGGCATTAAAAGTTGAATTAAAAAAAAAAAAATATTAAAAAAAAAACAGTCACTAATCTAATACTACAGAACTGATTTATTTATCTAATATAAAACTTCACCTGTTTTGCTGCTTTAAGAGCTATGGCCCTTATTCAATTTGCTGTGAAGCAGCTTCCCTGTGCCGGAGAAGATTTTAGTCCCATTCATTGGAATGGAGCTTATCTCTTCTCCAGCACTGGGAAGCAGCTTCACTTCTTATTGAATCATGTCTTATAAAATGGATATGTTTCCGACAGCTCCATTTTCCTATGGAGAGAAGGGACAGGGGGAGAGAGGTTGGGGGACAGCTGTGTGATTGGCACTTTGGAGTTTCTTTTACTAGTTTGGAAGACCTTGTCAGTGTGAACGTGGTGTCATCTTTCCCAATACACACACAATTTCCCTCTCCGGGGGAATATCCTATGTCTCCCCATAGATATCACACCACACATTTAATGAGGGACAGATCCATCCCTGGTAATGGATGTAAGACACAATTTAAACTGATATCTCTATATGACATTTGCAGACAACTAACTCTGATCAGTCATTTTCCTGGTCTGGACTTTCTAGCACTCATCCCATTGTATCCTATACCCAGGACTGTCCGCGCCTGTGTCTGGAAATATGAAATCTGTAGCTATAAACCATCACTGCCTGAGCCTGCCCCTGGTAATCTGCAGTCAGAAGGTCACTGTACATTAGATAGAAACCCCAGGGCTGTCTGAGCCTGCCCCTTACAATCTGCAGCCAGGAGGTCACTGTACATCAGGTATAAACCCAGGACTATCTGAGCCTGTCCCTGATAATCTGTATTTAGGGGGTCACCCTACATTAGATATAAAAGAAAGGGTTACAATGAGAGTTGGGGGTGATTTTGGAAGCTGCTTCTGTGACCCTCGTTGCTGTTGGAGCGGATTTGCTGGGTCTAGCAGGGCCGGATCAATACACTGCCAGGGGAGAGAGCTTCTACTCGGCCACTGTAGCCCTTGTTTCACCATTGATCCGTCCTCTCTGCTTCTATCTGAAATCCATCTCACTCATCGCTGGCTCCTGTTACTAGGCAACAAGCAAGGGCGCGGGGAGGGGAGTGAGGGGGTTTGGGGCTGGCTATTGGTTCCCCCTGGCTGTGTCCGGCCGGGTGGTCAGTTGGTCAGTTGGCCGGCCTGCAATCTGTCCTCGGTTGCTGGCTCCAGAGTCCTAGCTTAAAACCAAGAAATCAATGTAATCTTTACATTTAACCTTTTGCAGGGTATTGAGCTGCTTCTTATCGCTCGCTGCCACCGCTTCCTGTCACCAGCGCAGGGGGAGGCTCAGGAGCTGAGGGGGAGGGCTAGGAGGGAATTGGGATGCTTAATACTGTAGGTCACTTTTCCTTGCAGGACTGGGGCTACAAGCAGGTCTGAGGTGCAATGACAGAGCTGTGTGTGAGAGAGGGTCAGTACTAGAATAGCAGAGAAGGGCTACAGGCAGGTCTGAGGTGCAATGACAGAGCTGTGTGTGAGAGAGGGTCAGTACTAGAATAGCAGAGGGAGCTGCAGGCAGGTCTGAGGTGCAATGACAGAGCTGTGTGTGTGAGAGGGTCAGTACTAGAATAGCAGAGAAGGGCTACAGGCAGGTCTGAGGTGCAATGACAGAGCTGTGTATGTGAGAGGGTCAGTACTAGAATAGCAGAGGGAGCTGCAGGCAGGTCTGAGGTGCAATGACAGAGCTGTGTATGTGAGAGGGTCAGTACTAGAATAGCAGAGGGAGCTGCAGGCAGGTCTGAGGTGCAATGACAGAGTTGTGTATGTGAGAGGGTCAGTACTAGAATAGCAGAGGGAGCTGCAGGCAGGTCTGAGGTGCAATGACAGAGCTGTGTATGTGAGAGGGTCAGTACTAGAATAGCAGAGATAGCTGCAGGCAGGTCTGAGGTGCAATGACAGAGCTGTGTATGTGAGAGGGTTAGTACTAGAAGAGCAGAGAAGCTGCAGGCATGGATTGGGATGCAGGGACACAGCTGCATGTGTCAGGAGTCAGTATTAGAATTGCAGAGGATGCTACAGGCATGGATTGAGATGTAGGGACACAGATGCATGTGTGAGAGAGTTAGTACTAGAATAGCAGATAATGCTACAGGCAAGAATTGAGATGCAGGGACACAGCTGCGTGTGTGAGAGGGTCAGTATTAGAATAGCAGATAATACTAACAAGTATGCATTGAGGTACAGTAACAGAGCTGTGTAGACTGTGGGTGAGTACTATAATAACAGAGGGTACTTGAGGTACGGTTTGAGGTGCAGTGACAGAGAGGCGTGTGACGGGGAGGGGGGAGATCAGTGCTGGAGTAACAGAGGCACCTTCAAGTACTTTACGCATTGAGGTGCAGTGGGAGAGCTGTGTGTGTAGGACAGTACTAGACGTAATAGCAGAAAATGCTGCATAGACTGAGGAGCAGTGACAGAGTTGTGGGGGGGGGGGGGGGGGGGAGGGGGAGGGATGGGGGTTCAGTACCAGAATAGCTTTTCAACATTAGCTTCGGAAACGTAACTCTCAGCAGTGTAACAACCCTGACCATACAACGCACCCTGCTTTCAATAACAGCCTTATCTGCTGCAATCATTCCAGCGCTGCAGTGGCCATGGCAGAGTTACGCAGCGCGTCACCTGATATTTTAATAAAGCCATGAATATATTTGATTGCTCCCCAATATTCCCCATGAAACACAACATTTATGGAGAATGTAACACTGGTGTATCAGAGCCAATTGAGAAAATAAAGTCCATTTGCAAAAAAAAGGAGAATTTAGCTGTGAGTGGGGTTGGTTGTCTTTTAAAGCAACAAAACGTGAAAAATCCTATATGCTTTTTTTTAAAAAATAAATCAGTTCTGTAGTATTAGATAATACTGTCAGCATTTTTATTAACTCCTAATGCCATTTTTAATGATTTTTTTAATGTACGGATCATTCTTTGGTTGCTACAGCAACCATTTAGAAAGTCATATCCATTTCTTTTGAAACAGGCTCCAACACGCACATCTTTTTGAGCTCTGCACTTTGGCAACAAAGTATCACAAACAGATCTCTTACTGTGTTCCAAACAAGACTGTACAGGCAGTCCACGGTTATCCAACGGAATCCGTTGTGGAAGTAGCGTTGGATAGTGAAACCGTTGTAAAGTGAGTCCCATGTTAATCAGTGGCGGTGAGCGTCGGATAACGCATTCCGGCATCGAAAAATGGCCCATAGGGAGGCATTGTAAAGCGTTGGACATGCTATTCGTTGTAAAGTGAAACGTTGGATAACGAGGACTGTCTGTATAAAGTTGTAACAATAATGTGTTACACTTAGTCATATAATGTTACATATCAGCTGCAGTATTTCACAGACTGCAGCACAAAGTTAACCCGTGATTATACCAAAAGTCGTCGTCAGCGTCGCAAGGCGCCACTCCATGCGGCTGAAAAACAAATGACTGTAATCAAATGAAAGTAAACATACCTCGCGCGCCGCACATACTGCAAAGAGACTTTCAGGATTTTAACAGATTTATAACAGGAGCACCAAACGATTTCCAGCGTAGGTAATAAAGTACAATCATACATGTACACATGCTTTACATATAAACATAATAAGAAAAAAAGGGGATGAATGTAGTACCGCTGCTTTACAGCAGCAAAACACCTTGCACTGCATCTTTTTATTTATTTATTATATGATTATTCAATCTAGGATTGAAGCAGGGAGCCTCTGGAGCTCGACCCGTTCATTTCAGCTCCTGGGACAACCTGCTTTCAGGGACACTTAACTCCGTAGCGGTGCCGTTATCGCTGCAGCCAGGGAACTTGTGTGCCTAACGAAATGGCGGCGTTTAAATGTCCCAAGTCACGCGGGCCAATAGGAAGCCGTGACGATACCGCTTGAGGCTTCCTATTGGCCCGCGTGATCTGGATATCTAGACACCACAGACATACCGGCACAGCTAGGGAGGTATCGGTCCTCGGAAGCAGGGGGTCCTCGGAGCTGAAATGAATGTGGTTCAGCTCAGCAGACCCTGCTTCAGTCCTATAACAACAAAAAAGTGGTGAAAGGTGTTTTGCGGCTTTCACCACTTTTAAAAATGTATTTATTTACCAGGCAGTAATGAATACATCGAGAGTTACCTCTCTTTTCAAGTATGTCTTGGGCACAGAGTTATGATGTCAATACGTGGTTACATTAAATGAACTTGCTTGACTGCCGCAATGTGTGGCTGGGCGGCTCTGACAGTGAATGGGTTAAGACATAGGTTTGTAGATGCTTTAGAGGTTCCCCTTAGAACTGGCATGGGACCATTAAATGATTTTCTCTTCTATTCATGTCACATCCTTGACGGGACCCTTCAATATGTGAAGGGTTTAGCTGCTCACTCTGTCAAAGCCAGAGAGACAGAGTGAGCGAGGTCTCACACACAGAGGTGCCGGACTCACACCTCCCTGTTTCTGGTCCCACAAGTCTTTATGATAAAGAGCTGGGTGTTTTGGAGGTGAGGAGAACAGGGGCAGGTTTGTCACTCCTACTGAAGGGGAAATTAAATATACCCCTCAGGTGTGGCAGGCACAGATCCCCAGATTAAAGGACAAACAATGGGTTTTACAGATGGATGAAAGATTTATTATCCAATCTGTGTATGGCTATATATATGTGTTATCCAGAGAAAGAACTATGGGGGCCTGGGGGGTGGGGGGAGGGTGAGAGGGGCAGCTGCCCTAGGCACAATCTCTTAGGGGGCTCAGGTCGGGTCAGTGGTGCTGAGGGGACGGTGAGGAGTGCATCGGTCCAGAGGAGGATGGCAGCAGCAGGGCTGGGGCATAGCCTGTTGGGCCCACCCTAACGGCCCAGTATGGAGGTCAGCCATAACTTTCAGTGTCTGCAACCATGGGTGGACCCCCCTGCTCCACAGGTAGGGGTGGTGGAGGGGCTTTTAACTGAGGCAGAAGAAGGAGAGAGATAATGGGGGGCGGGGGGATAGAGAGTAGTGAAAAGGATGGAGATAAAGGGGGGATGTGGGGGGAGAGAATGGGACAGAGCAAGAGAAGGGGGACAGAGAGAAAGAGGGAAGGAATAGAGACAATGAGCAGGGAAGAGAGAGAAAGGGGGATAGAGAAAGGGAGGGGAGAGAGGGGGGGCAGAGAGATAAAGGGGATAGAGAGAGAACGAGTGTACAGAGAAAGGATATGGAGAAAGGGGGGGGAGAGAGAGAAAGGGCTCGGGAGAAAGATGGGGCAAAGAGAGAGAGAGAGAGCAAAAGGGAAAGAGAGAGGGGAATGGGGAGAGAGAGAGAGAGAGAGAGAGAGAGAGAGAGAGAGAGAGAGAGAGAGAGAGAGAGAGAGAGAGAGAGAGAGAGAGAGAGGACAGAGAAAGGGGGAAGAGAAATAGAAAAGTGGGGAGAGAGAAGGGGGAAGAGCAAGAGTGAGAAAGGGGGGAAGAGAGAGTGAAAAAGGGGAGGAAGAGAGTGAAAAGGGGATAAAGCCAGAAGGGGGAGAAGGGGGAAGAGACAGGGAAAGGGGGAGAGTGAAAGTGGGCAATGACAGACAGGTATAAGAGAGAAAGGAGGAGATAGATAGAGTGAGATAGAGGGGGGGGGTTCTATAAATTGGGGGGCAGGGTCCAGTTGGTAGAGCTTAAAAGCTTAAAATGCCTAGTTCATCCTCTGGTGTTACATATAGGTAAATATACTGATACAAGCATGAATATATTTCTACATATCTCTCTTTATATAATACACACACATATATATAATCAGCACCCATTGTCAATCCGCTGATGGATGAAGGCCTCCCCAATGATCTTCCAGGTACTTCATTTAAAAGCCTCACTTCTCCACGTTGCGTCAACAACTTTTCTGATTTCATCCTCTAATCTTACTTTTGGTCATTGTATTAGTCTTTTGAAATCCTATATATGCATAGTATATTTAATATAATCCCCCTTTAGGACTAATATTTCACTTAATGGGTTAACTGTGTGGGCTCACTCATGTTTCTTCCCTCCCCATCATATGATGTAGGATGACTATGCAAAGGGGATTGCCACTGAGTATGTCTTGTGACCAGGGATGCCACTATAGGGAGAAAGAAGGATATACAGAGCTGGAAATGGGGGAAGGGGGGGGGAGGGGGAGAGGGGGAGAGAGATGTGGGAGGAGGGCACACCCTTAGTTCCGGAGATCGAAAGAAGAAAAGGAATGTAGATGAAATAAGAAAATTGGTGAATTCAAATTATATATGTACCTTTTTTCTTTTTAGATATATTTATTTTTAGTTATATAGTCCTGCTAGCACCGCCAATCAACCAAGTAACTAACTATTTTTCATACTGATGTCTCCGGCACCGCAACTGCGGTGAGGTAACCGTACCCCAATCGCAAGCAGCAGCAGCCGGGACAGTAAAGTTGCCTACATCTAAAGATGCTTTGAATCGGAAGCCCCTTTCTGTGATAATCACTAACTAAGCTTTCCTCAGGCTCCTTGCATCAGCGCTTTCCCAGCCCACTCTGAAACTGCAACCAGCAAGGTCTTCTGGGATTTGAACCTCTGCTCATATAAGGGCACTCTGACATCACTGACCTGCTACAAGGGTTCATGGGACTTGTAGTTTCTAGCAGGGTAATACCCCTGCTAGTGTTGAACTCCCAGGGACCCTTGCAAAGAGGTCAGTGACCCTTGACTTTTGGTTAATTGAAACTTTACTTTTCTCTTCATTAAGATAACACTCAAAAACATTTTTTAAATGCATTAAGAAAAAGTGCACCGAACCCGATAATGTTAGTGAAAGTGAAATCGGGGCAATAAAAAAACTTCGATTATCTGCGAAAGATGACACTGACAGGGACGTCCTCGCCCCCCAGCCTCCCTGTCCCAAGGCATCGACGTCTAAATCTTCAACTTCAAGAGAAAGAGTCGTCTATTTGTGAAAATTCCACGAGCGATATTCCAGATTGTTGGACCCATGAAATGTTTTTAACAGGGAACGAAAAATGTCCGTAGATTATGACAAAAAATTAGGGGGCAGAGTGTGTTCCAACGTCTCTCATTTGGGGTCTGAACAAACCCGTGGAATATGTCTATCTCAAGAATTGTGTAATATTAAAATCCAAGTAAGTGGTACTAAAAGCAACCAATTGAAATAATTAAGAAAACACATTTTCAAACACAAAAATACTCAGACTCACAGTGCATGTCAAAAAAGAAAAAATACAGCAAATAAACAAATAATAGAACAAACGGTTCCCATACATCATTGAAGATACACGAAGAAAAAATATGCAGAATTTTTAGAACCGTTTATAGGTAGACCTTTTACAGATATGGAACATGACATTGAAGTGCAAGAAATCGACGGAATTGATTTGGATCTTGTTTACATTCCCGAAAATCTTGCACAGATATTGCAAACCGCGTAGGACAGGAAATGCGTAAGGCACCAGTTCAAAATATTATGAACAAAAAGATCGTAATTTTCTGTTGTGGTTAGGGTTGCCAAGTGTCCGGTATTGAACCAGACGGTCCTGTATTTGGATACTATGTCCAGTAAAAAATGAGAAGTACTGTAATACTGGACATGTATGTGTCCGGTGTTACCTCCCTGGACATAGTGACCTGACGCACCTTTCACCATTGAGTCCAGTATTTTTGGAGAAGCCACCTGCCAACCCTAGTTGTGGTTGATGAATCAACTACAATTAATGGCAAAACTGTTCTTGTAATTTGCTTAAGGACCGCTGTTGGTAAGTCTGATGATACAGTTTATTTTTATTTGGCACATTTACAATGTGATGCAAAATTAAAAAAAACATTATGATCGCACTTTTAGACAATCTACAAAATGCTGGATTTTCGATGCAATATCTGATGGAAAATTGTATTTCTTTTGCATCTGATGGTGCATTAGTTATGCTCGGATGAAATGCTGGAGTTGCAAAATTGTTCCTTGATGATTTCCCTAATGCAAATAGTTGGCACTGTGATAATCACAGACTTGAACTGAGCGGGAGTGATTATGTTGATGAAGTTGCAGGGTGGAATCATTTACAAACTTTTTCTGACAATTTATATTCACTGTACCACATATCTCTGAAAAAGCAGGACACATTGAAAGCCTGCGCGGAGACTCTACAAGGTCAGCTGCTGAAAATTGGTTGCGCGTTTAGTGTAAGATTTGGCAATTGTATGATGCTCTATGGGAACATTTCAGCGAAGCGAGTTCTGATACTTCTAGAGTACGCATGGAAAGAACCAAATATCAAGGTTTAAAGAAGCATTTAGGATCGTCTGCATTTGTTCAAAATGTAGATCTGCTGCACAATGTTTTATTGGAGCTTTCTGAACTTTCTTTGGAGTTACAAAGTCGAAAATGTACCTTGCATATGGCTCGCTCATCATTAAATAGGACGTTAATGGTTTTACAATGGCAGATCGAAAAACCAGGCAAGATCTACATCAGAGCCAAAGAAGCGGCTGGAGAAATGAAGTTTGGTAATGTTTTACTTCATGTTGGTAAAGTTCCCACCATGAACAGGAATCCATTTTTAAAAAGTGTGATGAACAATATGAAATCCAGGCTATTTACTCCGGCATCAGTATGCAAAGAAAAGTGTGAAACATCAGACAATCTCGATACCTTTGCATTGAAGGTTGGCCACAGAATTCGAGTTTTACAGACGAGGACAATGAAATGAAAATAGAGGAGGGAGGTGCCGGAGTGGCGCGTGTGCAGTATGCACTGCCACCGACATGGCTGAAACAGTAACTGAGGCAGCCTGGGCCTCGGGTGGTGCCGGCAAGAGATATGGGGACCTACCTGTACCCCCTGGAAGTGCTGGAGCAGGGACGCAAATGGATGGGTGGTAAGTAGAGGGCTCCACTTCAAGCAATATGGATTATCCCTCCCCACCTCCCTACTAGGATTGGGGGGAGGGAGAGCCCAATTGAGCCCCCATTGAGAAGGGAGGAGAGCCCCTCACTGAGACAGGGGGAGAGACCCGACTTGTGCCCACACTTGTATGGGGGAAGGGGCAAAGGCCCCTATTGGTGCCCCCACTGGGTGTGGAGCAAAGGCCCCCACTGGGTTGGGGAGGGGGGCTGAGACCCCACTTGTGCCCCCACTTGGATGGGGAAGGGGGGCAGTGGCCCCTCTTGTGACCCCACTAGGAGGGGGAGGGAAACAAAGATCCCATTTATACCCTCTCCAGTTTGGGGGACGGGGGAACGGCAGAGCCACACTTGTGCCCCCTGTGGGATGGGGGAGTGGGGGCAGATGCCCCACTCCTGTCCTGACTGGGTTGGGGGAGGGTGATACCCCCACTTGTGCCACCACCGTAATGGGTGGGGGGGCAGAAACCCCCCATGCTTGCCCCATCGTGTTGGGGGAAAGGGTTTTTTGAAACTCCACTAGTGCCTCCATTGGGTTTGGGGGGGGAGGGGGGCAGAGACCCCACTGGAACCCCACTGGGATGCGGGGGTGCAGAGACACCACATATATTTCCTTTGGGGGGGACGGTGACACTTCCCTTACCACAACTGCGTTGGAGTGTGGGGGCTGGGACCCAACTTATACCCCCACTGAGATGGGGGGAAAGACTCTGCGTATTACGCTTTGGCCTGGGGGGGACGGGACTGTGACCTCACAATAAACCATGCTGGGATGGGGGGGCAAGGTCCTCAGGTATACCCTCACTGGATCTGGAGGGGGGGGCAGAGATCATATGTATCGGCCCACTGGGTTGGGGGCAGAGACCTCACTTTATCCCAACTGGGATGGGGGGGCAGAGAAGCGTTGGCGGGGTTTAACATGAAAGATGTTTGGATGGAGCCTCAGGGCTCACAGAGCAGGTGACAGTTGAACCAGTCGATTTAAGTTAATGGCTGAGTTCAGTCTCAGTCAGAGGAAGAAGTTGAACATTTCGGTAAGATTAAGAGGCATTTGGTGAGCTGGTTGTCAGTGTGGCACCAGACAAGTCATAGGGAAGGCTGAGTTTGGTGATGGTCAGGCAGAGTGGCTTGAAGCTACCTGGCCCCTCGGTAGGCCTGGCAGATGTGCGTTAAAGTCATGGGGCTTTGGCAGAGTCTAGCAGGATAGGAGGAACGTGTGAGCTGTGGCTTACAGAGCAGGTTTGGAGGGTTTCATCAGACAAGTTGTGATGAAGGCTGATTTCAAGCTCAGCCAGAGGGAGAAGAAAATGGGGCACTATGGAAACTTGGGAGGTCATATGGGTGTCAAAAAGGGTGCTCAGTCGACAGTACCCCCGCCTGGGGCCGTGATGGCTGCAGGGGCGGGTGGGGCTCAGCTTTGCTGGCGGTGGTCAGTTTTTGCCCTGACGAGGCTGCACCTGCTTCGGGGGAGAGGCTGTGGTTGCACGGCCTGGACCTGGCTGTCGCAGGCTACGTTGCTGATGGGAGTTTGGGTGCGTATACGTACATTAACAGCTGGTTTGGGAGGCATTTACAAGTGAGGTGGAGAAGAAGAGCCAGTGAGGGGATGTTTTGAGGTATCTGAGCGGACAGGCTTCAGGAGAGTGGTGCCAGTGTCTAGCTAAAAGGTGGATAGGTTGAGCTGGCAGCTCACAGGGCTGGTTGTTAGGGTTGCTACAGATGAGTTGAAGTAAATGCGAGGTTCAATCTCAGCCAGAAGGAGAAAACTGGTCATCAGGGGAAGTTAAGATAAATTTGTGGCTCAGTGGGCTGGTTGACAATGTTGCACCAAACAAGTGGAGTTTAAGGCTGAGTTCAATCTCAGCCTGAGGGAGGGTAAAATTGGGACCTCTGGAAGCTTGGGATGGGTCATATGTAGGTTAAAAGGAGTGCGCTTTCACAAGTACCTACACTGGTAACGGCCTCTGGCATTAAGCATTGGGGGATGGAGCCTCCGCCTTGGCAGGTAGTGGTTAGTTTTCCCCGGGCAGGGCAGCGCCTGTTTAGGGACAGAGAGATGGTGGTGGCTTTGCCTGGCCCCCTTGGTGGGCCGGCTGACATGGGTAAATTTTTTCTCGGTTGTTTAAGGGTGTTTATACGTGGGTCACCAGCTGAGTGGGGTGGCAGTTACCTGCCATGGGGGAAGAGAAGATCCATCAAGGTGATTTTATGGTACCTTTGTGGCTAGACTTGATGGAAGCGTTGTCGGCGTATAGTTGTAAAGGCAGATGAGCTTGTAGTTCACAGGGCTAGGTTGCAGGGTTGCACCAGATAAATTGATATAATGCTACGATTTCAATCTTAGCTCGAGGGGAGTGAAATTGGGCTGCTCTAAGATTCTGGGATTAGCTTTGTACTCACAGTGCTTGTTGGGGATGTAGAGAATGAGTTCAATCTCAGCCAGAGGGAGGGTAAGAGTGAGCACCAATAAAAATGTGAGGAATCTTATGGATGCTAAAGGGGGTGCTCTGTCGCCAGTATTCACGTTGGGTCTGTAGTGGCTTCCAGCATGGCAGCACTGGGGTTTGAGGCTCCGCCTTTGTGGCGACAGTCAGTTCTTACCTGGGTAAGGCAAGTGGTGGAGCAGCACCTGCCTCGGGTGGAGAGCCTGTGGCCTGGCAGAGGTGGTTAACATCACTGATGGGCCGTGGTTACTGTAATTGTTTAATAGTAGCACTTATGGGTTAGTGGGCAGGGGCTCATGCTGCTTTGGGTACATTGGTCCCATTCACAAAGTTGACGATCATTACATCTTTCTGGCATGGGCTAGAGTTATGTAACATCATGATTCCAAAGGGGCTGGTAAGTGATGAATGGGCAGGGCTCATTTAAATGTGACACCCCGGGGCCCATTCTCGCTATAGGTAGATATCCATATTGCTATATCCACATTTAAGACCTATCTTAAAACCCACCTCCTTAACAAAGCATATGAATAGCTCCGTGGCTGACACTATACACTTCATACATCAACCATGGCCCCTTGCAGACGCACTTACCAGAACACCTTCCTACTGTCTCTGTACGTTCTTCCTGCTTACTAATTAGATTGTAAGTTCTTCGGGGCAGGGACTCCTTTTCCTAATGTTCCTTTTATATCTGAAGTGCTTCTTCCCATTCTTTGTATTATGTGTTATTTATATTAGTATGCCACATGTATTACTGCTGTGAAGCGCTGTGTACATTAATGGCGCTATATAAATAAAGATACACATACATACATATATATCTACAATAATATATAAGTATATTGCTATACAGCTACTTGCTGTACCAGATTTATGTTGCCACATTATTGCAGAGCTATATATAGTTATATGGAGAATAATGGCCAGTGTGCGTTATGGATTATTTTACACACCCGAGGTGTGGGATGACCTGTTCGCTTGAGAGCTTTTTAAGGTCATAATAACACGCAGAGGGTGTGTAAAGAAAAAAGAATAATCCATAAATCACAAACATGCCTATTCTTAATTTTTCATAATTAGCGATGCACACAGTGAGGGGAAATAAACGGAAATAGCCGCTGTTTAAAATATAAACTATGTCTGTTTGTTATGAGTATAAAGTATTAAAAGAGCAGTTTCCTCTGTGCTTTTCTTTTTTTGACCCGTCCCATCTTTTACTCCATGAGTGGGGGGTCTTTAAAGCTGAACCACGTTCATTTCAGATCAAGTCCTCTCCAGGGGAAACAAAATGGCCATTTGAATCTCCCGCGTTATGCAAGCCAATAGGAAGCCGCAATGTTAAATACCAGGAAGTACCCGGTGGCACATTTCCTGGTAGGTATCTCGGGGACCAGTGGATCCCTGGTGCTGAAATTAGCGCAGTTCGGCTCCGGGATCCCCCTGCATCCCACTATTTCAGTGATGTTCTGGGATTCCTCTTACAGGGCCAGTCCCTCATAGGACTAAAGTGATCTGATGACAGTGATAACATTAATACATATACAGATGTAGAAAGCGTTAATGCTGCCATGTTGTAGCGCGATACACACAATGCGCCAGCGGGAGCAGACACCATTGCGCCTTGATTAGCCACGTGGGAAAAAGGGGCGGGTCCACAGCGTTCTCACCCGCTTGCGCGCGCCAACATACATAATAACGTCTACTACATCTGCAGGTGGTGGACATTTTTATATTTTTAATATATTAAACATAGAAGATTCGTGTATGTCTCCGAAATAACCAAATGCTTTGGAGGGTTTTTACAATCTTTACCTAATCTTTAGTGATCAGACTGTTTGCAAACTCATGTATGTGTAGCCACGTTGCTGGACCCCCGAGGAGAGGTTATGGTTTGAGAATTTATAAACCCTGGAATATGATCTGAGGCATCTAGGTCTTAGCATTAATGTATCAAACTACACTGCACTTATCAGCAAAGCAGAAGGAGTCGTGATAAGCCTTGCCAGCCTCCCAGCAGAGAGCGTCTACTCAAAACCCAATCATTAATTTTGCCATGTTTTTTAATTGGATAATTTAAAGCAGTTTTGTTATTCTGGAAGGTTAGAATTAATATATAACAGGGGAATCTGATCTAAAAAAAAGTAACAGTTAATAAAAATACCACTTGTGGGGCATTTGCATGATGTCTGAGGCTGGTCTGAAACCCTGTCTTTAACCATTATTACTTAGCAAACAGTGCTTCCACTGCAGCCAGGGATTCTGGGTAATGATATGCAAATGCATAGTGTATCATGCTTTATTTCTTATCCATTTTAACATGGATCCCTATAAGCTTATAGCTGCCGTATTACACAGCTTTTCAGCACAGCATGGGTTAAAGAAGTGTATGGCCAGTAAACCTATTCACAGACAGTTGTTTGGACCTTTTGGGTCTCATCAGTGTGAGGTTGGTTGCTGGTTATGCAACTTAAAAAAAGTAAAAAATATATAAACCATACCACAGCACCAGTATTGTTGCATACATAGGAGAAGTGGTCTGGAGTCTCACTAAGTCACAAAAGTCACAAGAAATGTTTAAAGCAGTGTTTCTCAACCAGGAGGGCCCAGAGTAACAGGTTGGGAGTCAAAAGAGTGTCAGGCAGATTGAAAATAACCTCATTAATATATTAATTAAGAGGGTAATTCTAGAACGTTCTCTTAAAGTCCATGGGGATTTTAGGCCAGATACTGCATATATAGAATAAAGCATTAAAAAATATGTATTATTTTTAACGGGATTACAGGAGATCCCAACTGTTACACCTTAATCATCTTGCTTGGTGCACCAATAGATAGAATGGGAATCCCAAATACAAAACAATTGCTTTTACGGGAGGTGGCTGATGTAAAAGAAAAAAGTAGCTTGACAACCACTGGCCTTAATCCAGTATTGTTTTTTTTACTTGTTTTTTTAAAGGAACATAATTATATTGTGAAGTTCTGCGGGACCCCAACCGTCTCTAATGGTGTGTCTGAGAGCAGATGCATTGAAAGGAAGCCCAAGTCTCTCTAATAGCGTCCGAGATCAGATGCGTTGTATGGAACGCCAACCCTCTGTAATAGCATCTGAAATCAGATGCATTGTAAGGAACCCCAACCCTCTCTAATAGCGCGTCTGAGATCAGATGCATCGTATGGATCCCCAACCCTCTCTAATAGTGTGTCTGAAATCAGATGCATTGTAAGGAACCCCAACCCTCTCTAATAATGTTTCTGAGATCAGATGCATTGTAAGGAACCCCAACCCTCTCTAATAGCGCGTCTGAGATCAGATGCATCGTATGGATCCCCAACCCTCTCTAATAGTGTGTCTGAGATCACATGCATTGTAAGGAACCCCAACCCTCTCTAATAGTGTCTGAGATCAGGTGCATTGTAAGGAACCCCAACCCTCTCTAATAGTGTCTGAGATCAGGTGCATTGTAAGGAACCCCAACCCTCTCTAATAACGTGTCTGAGATCAGATTCATTATACATTCTTCTGTATTTGGTACCATTTTCAAATGACAAGAAAATGGCAGGGAACCCTTTAGGGATGCCCAAGGAACCCAAGGGTTCCTAGGAACCCCTGTTGAAAAACACTGCCCTAAGCTATGATAAAGATGAGGCCCCTATAAAAAAAATGTTTAAAGAATATTGGGAGCAAGTTAACTACCTTAAACTGTTTTGAGTACTACTCACAATTAAGAGGCGGTGTGAGAGTCCAGTCCTAGAACTTAAACAAAACAGGGACTGTGGATGTGAAGTCGAAGCAAAGAACTAACGGAAGAATTATGTTCTTCTGCGAAATGTTGTTGAGTTGCTGTTGTCTGTCTTTTCTTTACATGACTTAGGTCGCTTTTAACACACATTCAACTTTTGTTATTAAAGATTCAAACTACCATTGGTTTTATTCAAGTTTATTTTTTAGCATGAATAGACCCTTTGGATTTAAGGGGCCCCTCAAATATATTATAGGTATTTGGGGTGGGGGGGCTGGAGGGGAATGTCTTTGTATTTGGAGGCCCCTCAAATTGTGAGTCCCTAAACTGTAGTTTATTTAGCTTATATGTAAATCCACCACTGCAGGCACCACACAAGTCTCTGGCTGCCCAGGACTTTATATCTGGGGCTCTCACAGGACTACAGGAGGTATGTGTCCTGCCCAAGCATTGGCCCCCATGCTAAGGTCAGCGTGGATCCAGGGGACCCAGAAAGCTTTGATATATATTCTGTTTAAACAGGCGTTTGTTGACGGGATGTCTGTAATCCCCGGCAGCTTGGAGCAATAGATCCATGTTGTCTCTCGGCTTGTTGCCTGCTGTTTGAGACATTGATTTCACTGAACAGGGATTTCCAGGTAGCTTTTACCTGATAAGTTGTTCCATCTGCAGTAGATAGAATGAGGTGTTTATTATGTCATAGGCAGTGAGTCTGTAACCCCTTTAATGCTGGAGTGGACTTTACAGGTGCAGTTCTACTTGTATGATGTAAAGCTTTATTTATATAGCGCCATCCAGGCACATAGCGCTTTACAATACACATGACATAAAATTATAACACAATGGGAATAAGGCTGTGACTATACAGAAAAACGCCTGCGGTGTCATGTGGAGCGACGCCGCGTGGCGCCAAAACAACTAGCATAAATACAATTAAAGTGCTCGTACCGATAGTGATGGTTGCGGTGCGCCGTACTGCAAAGCGGCTGGCTGGGGAAGAGACTTCCAAATTTGTTTTCCTATGGCGACGGCCGTGTCACATGAGCGGTTCAGCCAATGAGGGTGAACCGCTCACGGCCACGCCTCCGCCACACCTTCAAGCCTCTTCTGCTCTCTCTCCCCGGTTTAATCAAAGTGCCACTCGGCGGCAGCGCAGGGTGAGGTCGCAGGATAGCGCTGCCGCCTTGCCGCACTTGGTATATTTGAGGCCTAAGCGCTTCAGACATAAAACAATAGGAAAGGAGTCACTGCCCCGCAGAGCTTGCAATCTAAGTGGTAAGTGGGGAGAACTTACAGAGGCAGTAGGAGAATGCTCGGATAAGTGCATATGAGATGTATATAGTACCAGAGAGCTACCCAAATGCTTCATTAAAGTGGTGGGTTGTAAGAGCGGTCCTAAAGCTGGATAGAGGGGGTGCCAGTCGGATATTATAGAGAGGTGTAACATACTGAAATGATGCTGACTAAAGGCTGCTGCTGCGGCGGTTCCAACGCTTCAGTGATTTACATTTGTGAACGGTTTCTCATGGAAAAAAAGAAGCCGTATATAGCCTTCCTATTCAAAACTGGTTAACCCCCGCCTGTCAGAAAGGCCAGTAACACATTGCTTCGTGTAACAATGGTTGTCAACAATATGTGTTTTACTATTAAAAACAAAAACACATCTTGCAATCAGTCCCTGCTCCAGCGCAGGTAGCTAATCAGAGGCTCAGTCTGATTATGCCACCTGTGCTGAAGCTGGGATATCCTGAAAACCTGACCTGTTGGGGGCAGCCTGAGGACTGAAGTTTAGCCCCCCTGTTCTAAGGTGTATAAGAGACTGATATTTTCAGGCATACACAAATATTGTCATCAATATGTGTGCTCATGGAAAATATTCATTTTGTTTTCAATAGGGATAACACAGTGCAACTGACCTGTCTACATGCACATTACGTTCTTGTTTTAATAGTTCTGTTGAATAATTATGAAAAAATCCTTTGTAAATTGAATTCTGTTTTAAAGAGGTAGAGGGAGAAATCAGAGACACATGGAGGTAGTGGGTAAATATATACATATATACAGGGCTTTTTTTCCAGGGGGAATGTCACGGGTGGCCAGGTGTCCAGTATTATCTGTACTGTCCTGTATTTGGACACTGTCCAGTAAAACACGAGAGGTAATACTGGACATGTATTTGTCCAGTATTACTGTACCTCTCTGGCTGTAGTGACCAGACCGGCTTGGGGGGCCACGAGATTTCCCTGAGCAGGGGAAGAACAGTGATATTGGTAGGGGGCTCGGCAACTTCCTCCATCCTGATTGGCTTCTGCTGGGTAATGCAGCAAATCAGGAGGAGGTGTCAGGAGCCTGGAGCCAAGGAGGAGGAAACAGCATGGAACGGAGAGAGGTGTGAGAGTGTGTGTGTGTCTGTGTGTCTGTGTGTCTCGAGCGTGTCCCACCTTTCACCATTGTGTCCAGTATTTTTGGAGAAGCCACCAGTCAACCCTAGGAATGCGGTGGTATGCAGTTCCTGTACCTTTTTTCAGAGACCAGGTAAATTGTATAGCATTATTGTGATAATCTTTAAAAAAAAACTTTTTATATGCTTTCTAAAACAATTAGGCTGTGTCCCCGCTGCCGCTGAGCGCGCTCATGCTTGGGAGCGGTGACGTCACCAACTCTCTAAGCATGAGCGCGGGCTGTCCTTCTGCAGTTAGCGAGCGTGAGCAGGGGGCGTGGCGTTTAAGGGTTGGGGGCGTGCCATTGACTGGATCGTGTGTGTGCGTGTTTTTATCTTCTCTGATAGGGAGTGCATTGACAGGTGCTGATTCTTGCAGAAGAGTCATGTGACCATTCTGAGCACTTGGAATCACTTTTCCAGGTCTCCCCAAGCGCTGAGTATTGCCGAGGGTACGCGCACGTGCGCACAAAGCTTCAGCGTGGCCACGCTAATTTGATAACATTACAGTGAGCGCGCCAAGCATGAGCATGTGTCGTTGCGGCAGCGTGGCCGCAGCCTTAGAATGTAATAATTATTATTTACAAAAATAACAACATAGATTTAAAACAATTTTGAAATGTGTGTGTATATATATATATTTCCTGTGGAGGGTTTTTGTCACTTTTTTTACTCACCATAACTTAACTCAGTATTATGGTTTAGCCTATCCCATAGCCTCTCTTGCATTCCCAGTAAAATCAACCCCACACTGATGAGACCCATCAAGGTCGAAACGGCTGTCTGTGGGTGGTTTTCTGGGTATGCACCTTAACCCTGGCTGTGCTCAAAGCTGTGACCATGCAGCAAGCTTAAGCCTATAGGGAACCATGTTAAAAATGGTTATTGAGGCAAAAAGTGACACAGTGTGCTCATTTGCATGTCATTTCCCAGAATCCCTTGCTGCAGTGGAAGTGCTGTATGCTGGGTGATAATGGGGAAAGGCGGGGTTGCAGACCTGCCTAAGACATGCAGATGAGCATACAGCTATATTTGCATATATATATATACACACACATTTCAAAATTGTTTTAAATCTATGTTGTTATTTTTGTAAATAATAATTATTACATTCTAAGGCTGCGGCCACGCTGCCACAACGACACGCGCTCATGCTTATATTAGTTTCCAACGGGGTGCAGCCCCCTCTGGCAGCAAAGGGGTTAAGACAGACACAAGGAAATATTAAATACGGAAAAGTAGGCAGGGATGAAAAGATGACTGGGGCTTCCCAGCAAGTAGGAGAATGTGCAGACGGAGTAGGTCCTTCGATCTGGCATCAGACAAACAGAAATGCAAAATGTAAGCGGCTTGCAGATATTTTAGAAAATTAACTAGTTGGACCCTGCAAATGTGATTTCCAAAAAGTGACAGTCAGGCTAAGTAATATTTTCAAGGTGACCTTCAACCAACTCACGTTCCCTCCCCACCACCCAAAGGATGTGTTGTGCTGAAGTTTTCTCAGGTTCTCGCTGTATAATCCTGACCTCCTTCCCTAACAGATCTGTTCTAATCAGATTCCCATAGAGTCCCCAGAAAAGGAATATATTGACGTCCCCCTCCTTTACGCTCACCTGTCAATTCTTCTGTCGACTTCATTAAATCCACGAATGGATCTCAATTGGACATGTCGTCTGGACATGTTATTTATTTCATTAGCTTTGGGTAAAAATAATAATAAAACGGGATTAATATGACAAGCGAAGTGCTGAATGGGAATATTTGCGACCCCGAAAGCAACAAGGTGACGCTGGGGTCAGGTTAATAGAGAAACTTTAGAAATCAATATACGGTTTAACCCCATTGTGCTCGTGCGTGCGCGTGTCACGTCACTCACTTTTTAGCCCCCGTGATTTGAGGTTATAATAGACGCGATGGGGAGGCGTGTCGGGGGGGCTTGTCTGGGGGACGTGGCTGTGACATCACGGAGCTGGTCCGCCCTCATTGGGCGAACCGCTCACTTGACCCGGCCGTGGCGCCGTGAAATCAAGTTTAACTGATTCCTCGCGCACCGCACAGCCTCCTCGCGTTGTCGCATGTGCACGCACTAGCGGTCTATGGCTGCGGTCATTGCCTTAAGGCCTTGTGATCGTGCTGCGCACGCACGCCTCTGCGCTGTCTCCCCGACCATGGCTGCGGCCTAATGAAGCTACCTTGATAACAAAAAAAAATAATAAAAATGTCACTATATAAATATCAGAGACAAAAAGTTATTTTAGGAGAAAAGTGTGAAACGTGAGGGATCGGGAAAGGTCTGAAACATTTTTTTAAGGGGGATTATAGAGGTCATGGATCAAATTGCGACAAAGTATCACCAAGGCTCATCAAAGTAAGAGGGGGGGGGGGACAGTGGTGGATTCCCCATTAAGCCCGGGCCTAGGGTGACAAAATTTGGGGGCAGCAAAAATGTCCACCCCATATACATTTGCCGCGCTCTCGGGCCAATCGGGCCTGACGGGAAGTCACTTACATGTGTCGGCAGCCTCTTTGCTGCCACCCTCCTCCTCTGAACCGCAGCGTTGCCGTGCGATGTCACGTTGGTGACGTCCACGGCGTCATATGACGCCGCAGTTCAGAAGAAGGCGGGCGGTAGCAAGCAGGCGGCCGCCACATGTGAGTGCCTTGGGGCGGCGGATTTGAAGAGTATTGAAGAGTCCCAGATGCAGAACCGGATTTTTTTTTAAAAACGCCTTTTTTATCACAGATTTGAAAAACCGCCGTCCCAAGAATTTTCAAATATGCCTTTAGGAGGAAGGGGGGGAGGGGGTTGGTAATCTTATTGTTTATCACAAATAAAAACACCACTTGTGAGGACATTCACATCTCAGCCAGGTCCACAGCCCTGCCGTTCCCCATTCTCTCTTAGCATACAATGCTTCCACTGCCGGCAGGGATTCTGGGTAATGACATGCAAGGGAGCACTCACGTGTGTGTGTCTCTTTTGGCTTCTAATCCATTGTCGACTTGTTGTTTATAGCCAATCTTACGGCAGTGTGTTGTGTTCCTTAATAAATCTGGCGCTACTTTGTGCCAGGAGACTGATGCAAAAGCACCTTGGTGTGGAATTTATGGGTTGACCTTCCCTGAGCCAGACATGAGAGGAGAGAGAGCGTCTGACACCTGTGCGGAATATAAAAAGCCCTCCGGTTTTCCTGGAAGAAAACTAGATTCTCAAGGCTTCCACTTTTGAGAAACTGGGTGGGAGGAATGGCACTTACTGGACGGCGTTAACCCCTCGGCTGCCGGAGGGGCCTGCAAACAACGCGTTTTGCAGGCCCCTCCCGGCAGCGAAGGGGTTAGCAGGAGAGTGGATGGAGGGGCCCGAGACGTTGTGGTTTCATGCAGAGCGACCGCAGGCTACGGTTCCCACAGCTGCTGCAAGGCTTCCAGGAAGAGGAGCTCCACTCATACTGTGTGCGGAGTTACAGACACATGAACTGGAACTAAATCCTACAGCCCAGACATTATCGGGGGGCTCGTTAAAGTCAGAAGAATCCCAATTCATTAGCACTAACCCTTTCGCTGCCGGCAAAGACATCCATTCCCACCCTCCTCCCACAGAAAGGTTTTGTTGAGGCACACGTGCAGCACAATGTGCAGCACAGGGCCATTCATTTGTTGGGGGTTCCCGGACGCAGAAGCGGAGTAAAAAAAAAACTGCGCCTTTTTTATCACAGGAAAGGAATCCCGATCCACTCTATAATTTGTTTTTACGTTGTTAAATCAAACGCATTTTTTGTACCCGGGAGACTTTGCTAAAAAGGCCCCTTAATTTTTTTTTTTTTTTTTTATATATCTCTTTAGAAATAATATGATATTCATTTAATGAATTTAAATTTAAATGCTGATGAGAAAAGAAAAGGAAGTCAACAGTTGCTGTGTGTCTTCAATAACACAATGCCGTGTTTTGTCCCGTAGAGCAGAGCGGTAACTATAACGGACGTTAGTGAGGATGATATGGAAACGAGGCTTTAATTTTACCGTGGGGGCTTAATGTCACATTATTTACGTTATACCTAAACTTGGCGTTACTGCTATCCAGGCCTGGAAATCTGGCTTTTGCAGTGTCTGGATGACTGTAATGCCACCGTTCGGCATAGTTGAAATAAAATAGCGATATATACCTGTGTCAGCATTATTTCCATCTCCTCTCTATTTAGCAACAGCCCTAGTTCTGTGTGTGGATAGGAGTAACGCCAAGACTGGTAGAACGTCACGGTATTGGAAGATAATGCCAAGTTATGCTACAATAATATGACATTAAACCTATGCATACGAGACGTAGTGCTGATGCTGTTTTTGCATATATATGCTCTGAGGATACCATGCAAACTCAGAAAACAGACGGTCTGTTCCTTTTTTAGGTAATCTCACGTTATGAGCCCTGATTTAAGTGAGCTGTCTGAATCTCAACCTAAATTTGTTAAAAGAACATGCATCGTTATGGGTGGGGGGAAACAACACGTTGAAGATTCATGCAGACTCCTCTGTAATAAGCTGAATCTATTCCTTATCTTAGATGATAATAACTTTATTTCATATAGTGCATTAGTTCCAATGAGACTTAAATCACTTAACAATTACAGTATAGTGACCAGTACGCAGCAGCACATAAGATTTTTACAATCTATGTTTTTGGTGCCTGAGGCACAGGGAGATAAAGTGACTTGCCCCAAGGTCACAAGGAGCCGACACTGGGATGTTAACCAGAATCCCCTGCTTCATACTCCTTTACTCACTGAGCCGCTCCTCCCTGGGAGAGGGGTGAATGGGAGAGACAGCGAACATAAGAGTGGGAGAGAGAGAATGGGAGAGAGAGAATTAGGCTGTGTCCAGTTTGCACGCACGCGCTCGAGCGCTGCATGATGGGGCAATGTGAACATGCATAGTGCGCTGGCGGGCATGTGAGCGTTCGACGGAGAGACGATTGGGGAGACAAATGTATTTTTATTTGCAGCACGATGACCGGGATTATGTGAGCGGTTCGCCCAATAAGGGCAAACCAGCTCCATAACATCACGTCGAACCCGCCCCACCCAACCCCCTCCCCCCCCCCCGCGCTATACAGCAAATGTTTAAAGGCCTGGAATCGCCCCGCTACATCAGCGCGTGACTTCACGGCGCTGGAACGCGCGCAATCATACTGGACGCAGCCTTATAGTAGTAGAGAGAGTGACAGTTAGAGAGTGGGAGAGAGTGAGGAGAGTGAGAGTGGGGGAGAGTGAGAGTGGGAGAGAGTGGGGAGAGTGGGAGAGTGTAGGTAAGTATATTTTATTGTATTTGTATAGCACAAATAGCAAATCACAGGGAAGATGATGTACAGTATGGAAATAAGTGTATATCAAATATAACATGTAACCCCTTTGCTCCACAATTCAACGCTGCCCCCGCTGACAGTTACATTCTGCCTCTCCACACCAATCCTATTCATTGGAGCAGCTGCACATGCATGCTGATATAATAATGAGCTGTGGAGTTTAACTACATTTTGATACATGTTGTTTAATATATAGTATAACTTTACTCTTGTTCTCTCGACTTTATTGATATGATGTGTGTGTTTAAAGCTGCAGTTCAGTCTTTTTTTATTTATTTATTTTTTTACTTCAATAGTTTCATGTGGGCAATCTCTAATTACCTAAAGAACTGCATAGCTGTCGGTCAATTCGTTCTCCGTCTATTGATCGGCAACGTTTGGCGACATCTTTAAATATGGGGAATGTAAATCGTTGCTATAGGAACAAGCATGCTTGTTAAAATAGAATACAAGAAAATTGGTCTTTCAAAGTTGTTGTTTTTTAAACAGAAAATGCTAAAAGTATTTTTTCTTACGATAGAACTGATTTATTAAAAAAAAAAACACACATGCAGGATATTGTCTGAACTGCAGCTTTAAACCAAGGTTTGAATGTCACAATATTTGGAGGTTAATGATAAATTGATAAATGTAAGAAATGTTCCAAAATGAAGTACCC
>NC_134490.1:38750801-38770801 GCF_040206685.1 Ascaphus truei
TCTCTCTCTCTCTCTCATAGAAGCTCTCTCTCTCTCACACAGTCTTTCTCTCTCTCATACCCTCTTCACTCTATCATACACCTATCTCTCTCTCATACTCTCTCTCCTCCCATGCTGTCTCTTTCAATCTCTCTCTCTCACACTCACACACATTATGTCTCTCTCTGTCATAACCCATCTCTCTCATACTCTCTCACTCTGTCTCTCATACCCCCTCTCTCACACACACAGTATGTCCCTCTCTAATAATCCCTCTTGCTCTAATACTCTTTCTCTCTTTCCCATACTCTCTCTTACTCGCTCTCTCTCATACCCCCTCCTCTCTCTCTCGCTCTCTCTCACACACTATCTCTCATACCATCTCTCTCTCTCTCTCTCTCTCTCTCTCTCTCTCACACACTATCTCTCATACCATCTCACTCTCTCTCTCTCACACACACACATTCTCTTCCTCTCTCATACCCCCTCTCTCTATGTCTCTCATACCTCTCTCTCTCACACACACAGTCTTTCCCTCTCTCATACCCCCTTTTTCTCTAATACACTTTCTTCCCATGCTCTCTTAGGGCTGTTCTATAGTGTGCGGCCTTGCGCGCGCGTGCCTGTGCGAACGCGCGTGCACGTGCCACACGCTTTTTGTGTGTATGCTGAGCTGTGAGCTGTGTGAAGGTACTGTGTGTTTGTGTGTTTATGTGTGTGTGTATGTAATGTGTAATTTATTATTTATTAAATAAAAAAACACTTTCGTAAAAATAAAATATTTATTGACATTGTGCAGACACGTTCAGACACACACATACATACACATATATTCATACATACACATGCATACATACACACACAGACATACATACATTTCAGCGCCGGTAGCGGTGTGAAATCTTTATTTCCCCGTCTTCCCCGCTGTCGGCCGGATGCTAGCTCAATGACGTGCGCGCGCGCGTGGCCCTTCTACAGAACGGCTGACTAACCTCAGCCAAGTATAAGTGCCACGCACGTGCATGGCGTAGCGCACACGGCCACTATATAACAGCCCTTACTCTCTCATACCCCTCTCTCTCTCTTTTTATTTTTCAGTATCCTTACCTGGAGAGACTTTCTCAAATAACCCCCTTTTTGTTTAAAAAAAAAAGTGGAATTGGGTGTTTCTAAATGAAAAAGTAGTGGCATTATGGATGTAAAATTAGAAAGCTGTGGTACTCCATACATGCTAGTGCTAGCATACTCCATGGATATATAGATAGATAGATGCCATACATTTCTCATTCCAGTTCTATACACATTAATGTATTTGAAGAAGGACACACTGTTCGAACAAACCTTTGTATCTTAAAACGCTAAGAACAAGATGCATTTGAAACTCAATAAAGTGCTTATTGGAGCTTACCGAGAATGCCAATGTGGGTGATGCAGATGTATGTAACAAAGTTTCTGGAAGAAACCCGAGCAGTTAAAGATTTAATTAGTATGCACGATGAGAACGCTGATTACTTAGGAAATCTAACTTAACCCTCTCGGACCAGCAGGCATGGCAGCACCATCAGAGAGGGAATCGCTAGCCTGAAGAGCTTACCATCTAGTCACGGAGGTGGGAGGAAAGCAGCGACTGTAGAATTAAATATAAGTGAATTAAGGATTCCACTGCAGAATAGATTCATTGCAGGTTGTGATACCTTTTAGCAGACCGACAGAGTTCTTAATAGATGAAATTATAGTACAGAGAGCTTTCGAAACCTCATAGATTTCTTCCTCGAGTGTACGGCAGTGTAGAGAGTGTTAGCACATTACACATGTTCATAGACTGATGGGCATAGGACAGACAGGCATATTGATTGCAAAACAGATAGATAAAGAGATAGATGTAACCCTTTCTGTAGCAATATGAAACCGGCACTATTGTCAATCTTTTATTATTATCATCGTTTATTTGTATGTCGCCGACATATTCCACAGCGCAGTACAATGCGGGAAGGAATGACAATAACATTGTATTAGAAAAGAGTACATATGAATTATGATAAACTGAGACAGCAGGAAGGAGGTACCTGTCCCATGGAACATAACGGAAGGCAACTCTACCAGAAAAACAGCACCAGATTCACCCATTGAAACCAACAGGATCTTCTTCCTTAATCAATCTGGTGCATTATTTTTGCTCCACTTTGGTAGCTGGGAAACCTTGATAAATGTCCTCTTCCAACAGATGACCCACTCGGATTTCTCTTCTCACATTTGGACAGGTTAAGATGACATTGTATGGGTCAGTGGCGCTTGCAGCGTCCCTGCAATATTCTCACTGCGCTACGTTAAATCTGCAGCGGCCCACGCGTGCGTGGCTACAATCTGCACTGTTTCATGACCAAGCAAATTGCGTCACTATAGATTCTGCTGCAGCACTCCTGGGTCGGTGACAAATGACCACATATCTGTCATTTACTCTAGACAAAGCTGCCTGTTCCCTAACACCCAGATCCTCCTGGGCCTAATAGTTTTATAGCATAGGGACTCCATAAATCTTTGCGTTCCCCGTGACAGACACTTCAGGATCCCAGCGTCCCTTTCTGCCAACGATCACATGGAACATTAAATCCTTTTAAGAGGCAGTCGGCTCCTGTTCTGTTTGTCTATGAATCGGGCTCAGCGATAGAAGGCCACAGAGAAAACAAGGCGGGTCAGTGCCCATCTGCATGGCTACACTAATGGTAGAGTTTGGGATCAGCTCAGTCAATAAGATCTGGACATATTCACAAATGCTTGATACCTGTGTAAATACATTGTTTTAGCTAACCCATCAATCTTCCGCCCCTCCCCTCCCACGCAGCATTATCTTCTTCCCTAACTTCAACATACCACACCTTGGCCATACAGAAGGGCTCCACCATTTCTTACAATTACAGCTAAACGCTGCTGTTAGAATCACTTTACTCTCTCCTAAATCTCTCAGCGTCTCCTGCTGAAATCCCTCTCCTGTCTTCCTATTAAACTCTATACAGTATCACTTAAATTCTCCTCCTCACTTTTAAAGCTTTGCACTCTTCTGCGCCTCCTTACATCTCAGCCCTAATTGCTCACTATACACCTGCCCGAATCTTGCGTTCTGCTCAAGGATGTTTTCTGTCTACCGCTTTTGTCTCTAAAGCCCTCTCCCGCCTAAAACCTTTCTCACTGACAGCCCCACACCTCTGGAATGTTCTTCCCCTCAATATCTTTCTGGCACCCTCACTCTCCCCCTTTAACACCCATCTTAAAACCCACCTCTTTAACGAAGCACATGATTTGCTCCATTTGCTGATACTATACACCTCATACATCGAGCATGGCCCCTTGCAGACGCACTTACCAGAACACCCCCCTACGGACTCTGTATGTTCTCCCCACTCACCACTTAGATTGTAAACTCTTCGGGGCAGGACTTCTTTGTCAAATGTTACTTTCATGTCTGAAGCGTTTATTCCCATTATGTGTTATATTATTATGTCACGTGTATTACTGATGTAGAGCGCTATGTACCTGGATGGTGCAATATAAAGCTGTACATACATACAGCTGTAGTCTCTCCAAATGAAGGAAACATAAGTGGCTGTATACCATATTCTTCTTACTATTGTTTATTTCTAAAGGGCCAACGTATTCGCAGCGCGGGACAATGGGGGTACAGAGACCTGAACATTACACGAACATGTTACATGCAAATACAAATCAGGACCAACATGCACACACACCCACACAGAGGTAATCAGGGCTCTGCTCGTGAGCCCGCTGCCATAGTAAACGCGTCAGCGCTACGTACACGTGCACGAGCGTGACAGCGCGACCAATTGTTCACGAGACAAAATCTTTTGATTTTAGCAACACCAAGTTTATCAGGTGGAGGGTGGGGGGGGGGAGATTTAAAAATGCAGGTTTTTGCAGCCTTTTTGTGCAGCTGGGGAACGGATAAAATAGATCTCCTGCTTCTGTGTTTTGCACCAATAATGCACCACTTTTGCAGTGAGGAGATGTGATAATATGATTAAACAAATTCTCAGCACCTCCTGCATTTTGGATGCAGTTATTATTATCACACACATCAGGAGCTAGTACAGTATTCTCCAAGAACTGGCTTTCAGCAAGCTCAGCACAAACTCAATCCATGGGGTGGGGGGGGGGGGGAGGGGGCTGTATTTTTTTAATGTCATAACAAAAAAAACTCCTAGTCACATCTCTGAACTGGTTTTCTCTCATAAAGCTGGCGGCCTGACTTCTCCTTAGTTTTGCAGCCAGGAGCCTTTGTGCAGGGTTTCTATGCGTTCCACATTCTGCACATCGCATTCCCAGAAGCAAAAACCATCTCCGTGTGTCTTGCCCAGAAACAAGAAACGAAGACCAACTTCTGTTATGATTAGTTTCGTTTAACCTTTTAAGGGACATAGAAATCCTTTGCTCTGCAGTTTCTTGCTGCAGTGAAAGAGCCTGTGGCTTTTAGGACTTGGAAAAAATGATGAGATGTGGGTGGGGGAAGGGGGCAAGGGTTAAAAAGCACTTGATGAGTTAGGTTGCCATCATACAGTTCCCACGCTGCCTGATTATAACTCCTCCTGTCTGTGAATCCAAAACACTTAAATGTATTGAACTGTAAACATCAATTGCTTTAAATATTAATTTTAACCCCATCACATGCACATGGGGGTATGTGAACGTACAGCACGAATCACGACAGAGGTGTGCATATTAAATGTGATTTATTTGTTATTTACTCACTTTAATGAATGATTTCGTTTATAGAGATAATCACAAGCAGTTAAAGTGGCATGGGCAGAGATTCAAAGGGCATTAGAGGTCATATTTAACCCCTTCAGTGCAATGTTTGGGGATGGAGAGTAGTTCAGTGTAAAAACAGAAAAGTCACATCAATGCCTTAGAAGTGGCTGAATCGGTTCAAATACGAGTGTCAGCTCCTGTGCCCCGTGGGAAATTAGATTGTAAGCTCTACGGGGCAGGTACTCATTGTCCTTGCACAGTGCAATGTACAACACTGCATACTGTCAAGGCTAAATAAAAACAATATTATTGTTATATAGATATAATAGAATATATCATATATAATATATAGAGATACCTCTTGCATTTAAGACGTTTTTAAACAGAATCGCTATACAATTATATGTTTACACAAATTATATATATATATATATATATATATATATATATATATATATATATATATATATATATATATATATACTCTATATACACATACATACATACATACATACACACACACACATTTACAAAGTGTTTCTTCATTTGATTCAGTTTGCAGTTAAACAAATAATGTAGACCGAAAATAATAATGTGATTATAATTAGGGCTACATTTTTAATCCGTATATTTACCAATTAAGTAATTATTTGTTTTTAACAAGAGAACAGACCCAAATAAATATATAAAGGGACATCTGTTTAGATATTTCACGGGGTGCATTTCATTTTCAAGGTGCCCCCCAAGTTATACAGCTGTATTTTGCCTACCTATATTTTTCTTTCATGCGCTTCAATTATTGCAGAATTGATTTACAATCTATGATTCACCCACCAACTGCAGAAACCAAACATGGGTTAAGTGTAAAGTTCACATTTAGGGGTGTGCTTTTGTTAACTTTTCAAATTAATTGCAAATTAAACGAAGTTGCAAAGTCTACCATTGATTTTTACCCTTGGTACAATTTTGCTTTTGTTCAGCTCCTGAATGAAAAAGAACTTGGGAAGAGCAGCCAGCATCATGTTTTGCTTTATATTTGATGGGTATTTTGAAACTTGTAATAGTGCATTCTTTATATATATTAAAAAATAGGGGTTTTTCCCCCTGCTCTGCTTCCCACAAAACAAGAAGTGGAAAATACCCACCGGAAAGGTCTGAGTTTGGGACTTAATATATATCATTTTTTCACCAGAGAGGCTGATTTTGTTTAATGCTATTTATTCGTGTGTATATATGAATGTGTAAGTATAAAGCCACCATATTATCTTATATTATCTTATAGCTGCTAATACATAGAAAAGGTAAACATTTGTAACTAGATTAATAAATAGAATGACATAGATTAATACAATAGACGGACTGGTAATCTGCGAGTTTTGCTTTACTAGAGTGAAGAAGAAAAAATATTCCCAAATTGGAGAACTGTAATTAGATCCTTTATTGGAGTTTAAAAAAATTATATTTTTAATTGGTTTCGAAATATATTCAGAAAAATATCTTTCTGATGCCATATAAAATAGTTACCTGAAGTCACAGCTCCTAAATGTGTATTACTTAATACATAAACTGCTCCCAGTAACGCAGACAATATATGTGCATGTATAAATTTTAAAATAATAATGCTTATAATGATGGAAGGACAATATGCATCAGTTTAATATTTAGCACCGTTTCAATTCAAATTAAAATATGTGCAGAAATAAGTTATGTAAAAATAGAATATTTTGCAGCACTGACATTAAAGCCATTTTAAATATGTATATATATATATATATATATATATATATATATATATATATATATATATATATATCAGTAGAGAGATTTATGACCATATAATGATTGGGATTTGTGAATTAAGTATATTAGCCAAACTGGGGAACTATAGTATCTTTGTGTTTGCATATATCTGGATGTCTAAATTGAAGATTATATCTGAATGGTTTTTTTTGTGTGTGTGGTTTTTTTTTACAACGGATCCTCTAAATATTTCCTCTCGCAGGTATAAATTTTTCTCCTCTCTTGTTCTGCCCATTGATCTCTGAAGTGTTATTTAAAGATGCACATGTTACTTTCTCACATTTTAAACCCTTGTCTGTGGGCCCTGAAAGTCGATCAGCAGGAATTGCTTGCGTATTTGCTTCGCTGCTGATTGCTGCAAAATCGAAATAATCTATAGGGTAGAAAAGAAAAAAATCAGGTAAGAAATATGCGAAGAGAAACAGGGGTCTTAATGAAAAACAAAACTACCTCTGTTAATTCCCAATTTATGAGATCCTTGCGTGTTGCAAATCTGCAGCATTGAAATTATTTAGGATGTTGGCGGAAAAGATCTGTGTTTCTGTGTGTGTGTTTTAACTGAATCAAAAAAAATCTGCAGGAAAAAAGCAAAGGAAATTTAAAAAAATGAACTGCTGTTTTTATTATTATTATTATTATTATTATTGTGCTGGGCAGCAATTGTTAACCAATTTCTTGCCAAGAGGTGTCACTGAAAGAGATTTATTTATAGGACTTCAGAAGCGTATTACAATTTGTTGCATATGGATTCCACAGATGATACCGCAATGCTAAAGGAATTGGTCTTTTATACATGATCAAGATAATTAAATAGAAACTCATCAATGTATAATGACTTGTGGGCGATCATGCTGTAAACGCCGAGACTTTAAGCATGGAACAAAAAAAGAACAATATTTGACTTTGCCCGATCAAACAGAAGCATTTCAAATAAAAACAGGGAAATTAAAGAAAGAGAGAGAGAGAGAAATAGAAAGAGAGAGAGAGAGAGAGAGAGAAATAGAAAGAGAGAGAGAGAGACAGAAATAGAAAGAGAGTGAGAAAAAAATGAGATTGTGAGAGAGGGGGATTTTTTTTATTAAAGCGAGAGGACGATTCTGCAATTCAGTTTTAAAACTTAATCCGGCACTGAGGGGGTTACACATGTTAGGGATGTCCTCCTCTGAGACACAGTAATACCAGGAACTGGGAATCTTTGTATCTTTACACTAACAATGGCTATCAATATCCACCTGACTATAGTATATATTGCTACACTGTCATTCTTTATGTGCTAGACTCCTATATGTCCCAGATGCATACAAAGCAAAACTTTCAGCCTTGCCAGTGGCAAACGGTATTTATTCACTGAATCCCGTGTGTACTGTAACCCAACACCCTAAACAATGGGATAGTAGTATAAATGTCACTGCATCATTTTACTGATCACAATAATCACCAAGATTGTTAGATTGTAAGCTCTTCGGGACAGGGACTTATTTTCCTAAATGTCACTTTGATGTCTGAAGCACTTCTTCCCATGATCTGTTATTTGTATTATTTGTTATTTATATGATTGTATTACTGCTGTGAAGCACTATGTACAGTAATGGCGTATATAAATAAAGATATACATACATACACGATATTAAAGCAGCAATACTACATTCTCCCACTCCCCCACCCCCCTTTTTTTAAATATGTAAAACAAGTTCAGTTTCCTAACTGGCAATGGTTTGGTGCTATAAATCTGTAAAAATCCTGATTGTTTTCAATCAATCCTTCAGTCAATGTAATGCAGCAGCTACAATGTATCCTGATATTACTATGGTAACATTATGTATTGTTACAGTTTGCGGCTCAAACTGTTGGGAACATTGGTAACAAATGATCCCAAACAGGAAAGTGTTACAAAGATCTTGCACTGCTTGGGAGGTGGGTTAAAACCTGCTATAGAAATCAAAGGATGCTCAGTATATTCAAACTCATTAAAAGTTGAATTAAAAGAAAGAAAGTCACTATTATGTAATACTGTAGAACTGATTTATTTTAAAAAAAAACATACCACATGTTTTGCTGCTTTAACTTACAGATGACATTATACCACAACAGGAAACTTTCCCTGTGTCTCTACTTGTACTATAAGTCTTATTCAAGGTGGTGTTTTAACAGGGTAGAGGGTTGGGGTTGGCATCAGTCACCCCCCCTTCTTCTCCCATCTTAATTTACACAGATACTTGCTCATTTAACAGCAGACAGACTGAGTCCTGTGTCTTTGTAAGCTCTGGTTTTGTATGTATGTATGTATGTATGTATGTATGTATGTATGTATGTATGTATGTATATGTATGTCTTTATTTATATAGCGCCATTAATGTACATACCCCTTCACACCAGTAATACATGTGACACACATATAAATAACAAATAATACAAATAACACAAATAACAGATCATGGGAATAAGTGCTTCAGACTTAAACATATACATATTTACACCAGTAATCAGCTTTATGGGACTTTGGGGTCTGGCTGTTAGGGACCCTGAACTCCTAGCTTGGCTGCACCCCATGATCAAATAGGGGCACTGCCTTATCATCCTATGTGGGGCAAATGAAAGCAGCAGCTTTAACAAAGAACACACCCCAAAACTCCCATTGCCATCTATTGTATTGTGTTTTTTCTATTATTATGGTTCTGCTTTTAAATCTGGGGAGACTTTGGCCTCGACTTAACGCCTTCACTGCCAGGCCCCCTCTGGTAACTAGGATGTTAAATAATCATACTGCAGGATATCACAACCCCCCTCCTCCCCCGCTACAAGATGAGACTCCCTATCCCTGACACGAGTTGCTTCTACTCACCACAGCCCCATTGCTTGCTTGGCAAATAGATCCCCTGTATTTTTGATGATCTGTTTGCAGTAATGAATGGGTGGCTTTGGAGGGGAAGGAGGGATGAGGATTAAATAGAGAGAACGAGCTCAGGGAGAGAAAAAAAAGGGAGAGGGGAAAAAAAGACAAGAAGGAATCAATAGGATGCAGCTGTCGAATGGAGAAAGAGAAAAGAGAAATCAAACTCGTTTTCCACACCTACATCCTAAGTTGTTATTTAAGGCTTGGATATGTGGAGTCAGAGAGAGAGAGAGAGGGGGGGGGGGGTAGAATAAGTGCATTTCCTTTAATTAACAAACTATTATTGCTGAGGGCTGGATTTATGGACTAAATCTTCTGCTTGATGGTTTTATCATTTAAGAACTAACAAAAGCTTTTAACACTGAACCAGAAACAGACATCCCCCCCAATCTTCAAATAAATGTATTTCAGGTGGGAAGTTTTCAGGGCAGGATTCCCCTCTTTGCAGCTGAGCCAAACAAGGCTGGATTTTGCATGAGGGATTTCTGTCGTTTGTTACATCGAGGGGCAATACAATGAAAGATTGGTTTGTTGTGATGTTATCAAATATTATATAATATGTCTTTCAATTGTAGTAAATGCAAAGTGGGTGTGCTTGGGAGAGAGAACAAAACAGTGAAACGTATAATGTAGCACCGAAAAGTAGAGGATCACAGTTTTAAAAAGGGAAGCCTGTGAGTTATTAAAGACTATATATAGCATTATTTGTTCTCACTTTCAATGATTTCATATTTTCTATCCAAGCTACAAGTTTAAAAGTAGATTGGTAGTATACTAAAAGTCCCTACTTTAAAAATGTGTTGTCAAAATAAAGACATTTATAACACTATTTTAGGGATATCACCTCAGCCCTGTACGCGTGGTACTAATAATGGTTATATGTTTAACAATTAGATTAGGGAAGAGTAGCTCTTAAAATCGAACGGATTAATACATAGATTGTTTAGGAAAACTGAAGGGGGAATGGATTTGCTTTTCTTGAACTTCAAAGCTTGGATTTGTTGTAATGGCACAAATCATTGGGTTTATATTTAACCGATAAAAAATAAAATGAAGAATTGATAAAGAAGTTTAACTCTTGCAACGCTGGAACATTGTAATCCAGAAATGTCTTTAAAAACAAAGGTTTTTTGAGGGCTGTGGTTTTGAACGCACAAATTAAAAACTCTGAGAGCATGCCAACATATTACATTTGTGAAATCCCATATATATATATATATATATATATATATATATATATATATATATATATATATATATATATACATATATATATATATACAAATAAAAAGGGTATCATCTAATACTGAAGTACTCATTTATTTATTCTGCACTATTGCAACTCTAGTGTCCTAGAATGATTTCATTAAAGGCTCCCCATTGCTAAACTGGTGGAGAAAACAACAGTAGCAGATTGGGGGAAGAAATAGGAAATATGGGGTTGTATTGTTAACCTGTTGTTTACTTTATGTTTTTCCATTAATATGGCAGCACATTGGCTTCCATTGCTGATTCGCTGGCACTAAAGGGTTGTTGGCACGATGAAGGATTCCCCAGTGTACAGTCATATTTCTGAGACAGTGTTTTTCAACCATGCTTCTTGGGAACCCTTGGGTTCCCTGAGCATCCCTAAAGGGTTCCCTGGAATGTTCTGGTCATTTGGAAACTGTACTAAATACAGAAGAATTTACAATCCATCTTATCACAGAGTTTCTATTAGAGATGGTTGGGGGTTCCTTAGAATTTCACTTAGGGTTCCTTAACCAAAAAAAGGTTGGAACCCACTGATCTGAGGTGTGCAGGTCCCTAATTCAGATGTGACTGCAGCCAAATGTGTGGGATGCTGGTGACATGCTTAGCTGAGGCTGTCAAGTTTGGAGAAAGGATATGTGGGAAAGGACAAAGCATTTCACTGTATTGATGTGGAGTCTGTCTTAATAAATACCACACATCTACTAGCTGTAATGCTGACAAATTATTAGGTGAGGGAATTTAGCCATAGCTACATCAATCCCAACACCTCTGTGTTCCTATGCAAAGCGCCCACTCTGGCAAGGAGAGGGTTAATTCGGCTTTAAAAAAAATCTACTTCGATGTTATTTATTTTAAAACCCTTCAAGGTGTAAGGGGCTAGGGTTTCCCCCCTGAGAAGTGCAATGTATAATGATGCACTTCCAGTCCTATACTGATATATAAACTGCTACATTTACAGTAGCTGTATACAACAGATCCCTGTAAGATTTGACCCACCTGAGCTCCACCTCTCAATGTGTCCATCCCCACTTTGTGGTTGCTGTTGAAATGAGTGTAGGGGTCACAATCCTGTATATTGGGCCTCTCCTGTTTAGGAAATTAGATGTGTAAAGTTGGAAAGATGTTACTTTAACATGGGATCTCGGTGAGAACACCCTTTCCCTCACTCTTTCCTTTCCATGTATTATCTGCCAATACGTGTATTTCTTTTTATTCCGGGTTTCAGTTTTGTCTCTCCCACATTCAGCCCATATTTTCTCATCTCACTCTCTCTGTCTGCTCCCAGCTTCAGATACTCATTCAATCTCACCCTTTCTCCCAATTCTGTTCCTCCTCACATATTACATACTCCTATTTTCTTCCCATTTGTTTATCTGTGATGTACCCATTCCTTTTCCTGTCTTTCCCCCCATCCCCTTCTCTCCTATGTACCCCTTAATTCTCTCTATCACCCCAGCTCTCTTCCTCCTGCTTGTCCCTAATGTTTTCCCCTATACGTCTCAGCACATTTGCCTGCCTTTTGCCTAATGATATTTTATTGATTAGCAGGGAGCAATGGGGTGTCTCAGAGTGGAAACCCACGCTAGCATTGCTCAATTATATTTTACTAATTACTAAAAGGCCTCTTTCGAGGCTCCAGTAGGGATGTTCAATTAATATTAGTCCCGGAGCAAAATTAAGAGCAAGACGTATTTTAGCAGAGCTCGACAAATTATGGATTACCATGTAACAAAAAAAATTGCGTGAGCATTTTGTTAATGTATAATACCATCAATGAATTGTCTTATTCGTGTATATGTACACAAGACAGAGTGTGTTGAGTGTATCAATATATTTACTTCATACAAAAAGAGTCTGACAAAACTGATACATTCAAGTGAATAAAGTGGTAATCTAGTTAAATTAGTAGTATAAAATCATTTAATGTATTATTAATGTAAAAACTATACTCAGTCTTTGTAAAGTCCATATATATCTGACAGTAACACACACACACACACACACACACACACACACACACACACACACACACACACACACACACACACACACACACACACACACACACACACACACACACACACACACACACACACACACACACACACACACACACGAGAGAGAGAGATACATCTGATAAATAGATAGATAGATAGATAGATAAATAGATAGATAGATAGATAGATAGATAGATAGATAGATAGATAGATAGATAGATAGATTGATCTGCCAGTTACACACACACGTTATATATTGAGCATCGATCAGTTATACACACACACACACACACACACACACACACACACACACACACACACACACATGCACACACGTGTTTTATGTGTCTGTTTTGTGTGTGGATACATTAAATATATGGTATGTAACAGGTTTGCCTTACAAAAAAAAACGGTGCTGTAATAGTACTCATCTCAGTATGAGATGTGCCAGGTTTGAGGCTTTACATAAAAGCTAAAAAGTCTTATGGATTTTAATTATCTGCTCTCTCTAAAGCTAAAGGGAAAACTTCCCCCTTTCCCCCAGAGCATGGAAATCTGCTAGTGTTTATTCTATTCTTTTTCTCTCTCTTAACTCAGGATTAACCTATGCTGGATTTAGACGATACTGTTGCAAGATCCCCCCAAGGCCTGCTTTCCTACCTTTTAGCAATCCCTAAATACACTTGGGATATTTGCCGTGTTGTCCTCTTAAATCGTAATCAACGAGTACACCTGTTTTTACATGTATTCTTTATTTTAAAAGGCAGTTTTCCCTTCCAGCAAAAGACACCATTCCCTGAGAAAGACAAAAATAAACCATGCCATAGAGCCACATAAGGATCTGCATTTCCACACAACCGTATTGATCTCCCTGAAAGATGGAGATGTATTATGCACAACAGAGAAAAATACAGAAGATGTAACCATCTCAAATCAGGCTTTTAGATAATAACACTCTAAGCGTTCAAGGATATGCATTTTGAAATGTTTATCGATAGCAATCAAGGTTTGCTGATAAATACAGCAAAAACGTGGAAGAGAAGACAGGAAGAGGTTGGAGAGGTGTGTGCTTTTAGGGAATGCATTAATATATATATATATATATATATATATATATATATATATATATATATATATATATATATATATATATAATGGCAAAACTCTCTGTTTTAAGTGGGACCTTGGTGCCAACTTCACATATAAAAAAAACACTATTTTTTGTCTGGAGTATAGTACTTAAGTTATTTACCAGTGTGATGGAAAACGGAAATGCTTTGGTTTGTAGATTGATTTTATGTTGGTTTTTTTTTCCTGCAAAAAAAGATGGATTAGGACACAGGTGAAATCCATTATGTTGAGAGAAGGAGTCAACTTTTTGACTCCAAAAAGAAAATGTAAGAGACGATGAAGGTGATATATGAAATATAGATGTACGAGAAGATTGAGGGTTTCACAGGAAAACCAGCTTCTCAGTTAAAACGTGTTAATACAGTATGTCAATTCATTCGTGGTTTTATTTTAGACATGGAAAGAATGTTTAGAGTGAACATTTTTTTTTAAATGGTCTTTTCTAAAATAGGTGAATAACAAAGGTGAGTGGTAGATAAAAAAAAAATATATATATATATGGTATTGTCTATTCATTTTATATATATATATATATATATTTGTATATTTGTATACACGTACAAACACATACAAACACACACACACGCATGCACACACACCTACTGTGTGTGTGTGTGTGTGTGTGTGTGTGTGTGTGTGTGTGTGTATATATATATATATATATATATATATATATATATATATATATATATAAAAATTTAAAGTGGTATAATATATATATAAAATGAAACATCTAATATATATAAATATATATATATATATATATATATATATATATATATATATATATATATATATATATATATATATATATATATATATATTAGATGTTTCATTTTCTTAACTTAATTTCAAAGACCAAAGGGAGGTGTATACAGAGACGGAATTGACAAATACTCTCAAATCTTTATTGCTGTAGATATTCAGTGCCTGTTTTTCATTCTCTCTCACTCTTATTTGAAGTCTGTTTAACTTAATCCTATGCAGCTAGGGGATACCGACTATATCAAATGTTGCAAAAATCCATTTCATTGTGGAAAATCAAATGTTTCCCATCCACATTACCCCCATCCTATAGTAAATTACAATTTGTCATAGTACAGGCAGACTCCTCTAGTCAATAACATTTTGAAAAAGCTCAGGCATTCCCCTCCCTGCCCTTGCGAATTACAATTATTTGATATGAATAAACTTTATGAATAGATTTTGTCGTATTTAGGTTATCAAAAGGGATATAGGATTCTGTTATCGATGCCTCTTATTAAATCCAGAGCTTCAGAACAGTCTGTAATGCTTTAAAAATGGTGATCTATGGATTTTTTACCATGCTCAGGCTTCAGCCCGTTTTCTATTGACCTAAAGGACTTAGAAAATAACACGAATTATTGGATCTGTTTCAATATCAATTTGAATATTAGTTGTGGTCTCAGAAGCAGGGAAAATGCTTTAGAAAATATAGAAACTTCTCAAAGTTAAAGCTAAAGAGAGAGGGAGAAAGGGGAGATATATTTATGTTATATCTTGATCCTTTATTGCTAGAAAAGGATATTCCTAAAATAGTTCATTTTTTATGTAGACTTTGTTAAAAAAAATGCAATAAAACAACTAAAAATCATTGAGATGCTGTTCTCAAACAAGAGTTTTCCAGGGTAACTGAATTATTCTGAAAACAAGCAAATATCTCTAATGTAATATTAACCTGCTGCTCCATTTAAAAGAGGGTTACATTTTGGGGAAAATTGTGAATGTAATACCGTATGTGTGTATATACACACAATCGTAGTTGAAATAGTTTCTTTTATTTAACATAATATCGTCTCAAACTACCGAACGTAGCACATTTGAAAAAATAAAAAATATGCATACAAATATCTATATATTACACACACACACACACACACACACACACACTGATATTACACCCACACTATGATATTACACACACTCACACACACATATGGAATTATAACAACTGTGCTGTCAAATATATATATATATATATACTACTGCAACACATTGCATGTGTGTGTATTTGTATGTGTATATATATGTGTGTGAGTGTTTATGTATAAATATATATATATACACACATGCAATAATATGTTGCAGTAGTATATAGGAATGTAGCAAAAACCAGACTGGCAGTCATAATCCTATTCCTTCTATTAGGGGATTAGTGGGTTATGGGAAATAACTGCCTATTAATCTGCTCTTTAAAACTCACCATTACAGATCCTCTTTGTGGTGATTTTGCACAGGTCTGTCTCTGTAACCCTTTGTATGATAACCTGGCAGGTGGATATATATTGATATTTAGGCACTCTGGGAGCCGGGTTACTGTCAAACAATCCGATTGCGTGTCCATAAACGCAGAAGCAGATGCTGACAGTGGGATTCATTAGTGCCACCAACTCTAACCAACTATTTGCCTCGGTGTATGGTTTTAAATCAGCAGTGCTGTGTCTCTGCAGGCCTTTCTGCCACCAAAAGGGTTCAATATTATAAACCAAAAGAGGTTCTTTCTTCATGGTATATACACTGCATACATGTAGGTAATAACACCCTACACCCCTCACTGCTCACCAGAGGATCTTCCCAGCACTTAAAGAGGGCTCTTGTATTTAGATGTAACATATGATGGGACAGGAAACCTGAATCCCCAGTAACATATGAAGGTGACAGTGTGGGAGCAGGGGCAGATGTCTCAAACAGAAACAGCAGCCGCTGCTTTCAATGTGAAAGGAGAGGTTTCCTGGGACATATGACAGGGTTGCCTTCCTTCTCCATTCTAATTTTATTTCTGTCTAAAGCCCATGCAGTCTCAACTCAGATACTTTGTAGCGACATCTTTACAGCACACGCAGGGAGGAAGATACAGGACATAGTAGAAAGCATGAGCACAGCACACTGGTATGGAACTGTTTACTAACACATAGAAAGAAGTGTGTATACAAGATAACATGACTTATTATCTGCTTGTGCGTGTGTGTGTGTGTGTGTGTGTGTATGTATGTGTATATATATATATATATATATATATATATATATATATATATATATATATATATATATATATATATATATATATATATATATATATATGCTGCAATGATCAATTATGTATAAATATATTGCAATTTATGTAGATATATATATAGTGACAATTGTGTGTGTGTCTATATATATATATATATATTTATATACAAACACGTATGTATGTATATATATTTATACACACACACACTATATATATATATATATCTATATATATCTATATATATATATATATATATATACATACATACATACATACATACACACACACACACACACACACACACACACACATATAACACGTTATTTAGGTTATGGTTAGGTTAGGCAGGGTTGCAGACCTGTCTAAGACATGTGAATGTTACATAGTTACATAGTAGATGAGGTTGAAAAAAGACTTCCGTCCATCAAGTTCAACCTATGTGCTCACAAGTCATATATATATATATATATATATATATATATATATATATATATACATATATATATATATATATAAATGGATACATATAAAACAGCTGTATATACCTATAAATATACCCACAATCATATATATATATACATACACACACACACACACACACACACACACACACACACACACAGAGATAAGCCTGTGCTTATCATCTGTTTGTGTGTCCATCCTGTGTTGATAAACATTTTTTTTGTAACCGTTTTTATTGACGGACCTTAATAATTACTCCAGTTTATCCCTATCTGGGTGTCTCTTCTTTGCTCCTTTTTTTTGTTGTCAAGATACATATATATAATGAGCAATGCTCTGCAGACTGTAGGTCCCTCTGGCTATGTTTGAGATAAGACCCTTAAAGGTAGCAGCTCCTGTAGATGTGTGGGCATGAACCTGGTTTTGTTTTATTGAGGCATGCTAGTGAAGTTGTGGATTGCAGTTTCTATAAAATAGCAGCAGACATCAGACACAAACCAAGTGGCTCTGGAGTTCTCACTGAGGGTTACACAATGTTGTCCCAGATGATCCCTCTGAAATGTGGTGACCCGCGTTACAGTTTCACTAGATTAGTTGGAAAGGGGAAAGGTGCTTAAAGTGCATTGATGAGCTGAGAGATGCTGACGTCAGGCTGAGCTGGCTGTGAGACTGAGGCTGGCAGGAGGTCTGTGCGCTTCAATGTAATCTGCAGCCTTTCAGCACTAGACAGAGCACAGAGCCAGGACTAGCACATCACTTATGAAGAGAGAGGACCTACAGTGAGCAATCATACAGAGGCATTGTATCCAAGGGAAAGGGGGGAGAGAGAGGGAGAGCGGGGATAGCTCATCAAATCATGCTGGATTGACTGCAAGGGAGAGTAATCGATGGCAAAGCTTTGAATCTGAATTAGCCTGGAAAGCAAAAGGAGAAGAAAGGAGAGGAGGGGAAAAAAAGAAAACCCTGAGGAAGATGGAACTTACAATGGAGAATTTAGGGAACCTCCACAGCGTGTCCCACTCCCAAGCTGGGGAGCTGATGAATACCTCACACAGCAGGCAGGCTTCTCACAGGAACCTGGTGTCCCATGGCCGGCCTGCCATGGTGTCCAGCATGGCTTCCATTCTGGACGGAGGTGATTACAGACCTGAGCATAGCTTGGCTGGCCCTTTGCACCCAGCCATGAGCATGTCATGCGAGTCCCCATCTGGGATGAGCCTCAGCAGCACCTACACCACGCTGACCCCCCTGCAGCACCTGCCACCTATCTCCACCGTGTCAGACAAGTTCCACCACCCTCACCATCATCACCACCACCACCACCACCAGAGGCTGACTGGCAACGTGAGCGGGAGCTTCACCCTGATGAGAGATGAGAGGGGCTTGGCATCCATGGGCAACCTGTACAGCCACTACCCAAAGGACATGTCATCCATGGGTCAACCGCTGTCTCCTCTTTCCAACGGCCTGGGCACTTTGCACAACTCTCAGCAGTCACTGGGTCCCTATGGTCCAGGAGGACACTTAACCAATGACAAAATGTTGTCACCCAACGGGTACGATTCCCACGCCATGCTCTCCAGGGGCGATGAGCACCTGGCTAGGGGCCTGGGTGGCCCCGGAGCTGGCATGATGCCCCATTTGAATGGCATGCATCAACATGGGCACCATCATGCCTCATCCAATGGCTCCATCCTTGCTGACAGGGACAGGCAAGCGTCAACATCGGGGTCTCAGGCTGGTGGCAATGGTCAAGTGGAGGAGATTAACACCAAAGAGGTGGCGCAGAGGATCACCGCCGAGCTAAAGAGATACAGCATACCTCAAGCCATCTTTGCCCAGAGGATCTTGTGCAGGTCTCAGGGAACCCTGTCTGATCTCCTGAGGAACCCCAAACCTTGGAGTAAGCTCAAGTCTGGACGTGAGACCTTCAGGAGGATGTGGAAGTGGCTTCAGGAGCCCGAGTTTCAGAGGATGTCCGCGCTGAGGTTGGCAGGTAAGGTCGTGATCTCACTGTACAAAACCTTACACATGTTTAATGACAAAAATACAGGATTTCACATCAAATTCCAGCACGTGTAATAGGGCTGCATTGCTTAAACAAGGCGAACAAAATGAGAAGGGGGGGGGGGGCTGTTCTTTCCCTAATTCATTAAACTTGTTCATTACACAAAAGGCCCTTCAATGTATAATGTGTGTTGCACTAAGGCACTCGGGAGTTAGGTTATTATAGATCACAATGATGGGTGATGCTTATGACCCAGCTTCTGATCTGAATACCCGTAAATGTATCGTCATGTAAAGCATGGACCATCATGGGAGTTGAGTTTAAACTGTAAATGCGTGTACAGGTATATCCTTACCCCACGGTAACCTAACTCTTGTGTACCCATTCCCGAAGGGGTTGTGTGGTTAACTCGTTGATACAAACATACTTTACGGATGACACCTCCAGTGTGTAAGAGGCAGGCTAAGCGGAAGTACGGGTGGCACCCCACAAATACACACTAATAGCACCCCTTAATGCGTTGCAAGCCCCCATGGCAGCGCAGGGGTTAAGATCGTCAGTCCTGGGGTTTGTAGGTCTTCTAGCACCGAGAGGGTTAAAGGCATTAACGCGTCAATCTATAGACAATGGCAATTTCCATGTGCAATGTGAAGTATGTATATTTAATAAGAGTTCTGC